>NW_022605598.1:647546-652564 GCF_008692095.1 Etheostoma spectabile | reverse complement strand
ACAACCTCAAAATACAATTATGAACCTGAAACTGAGCATAATATGGCGGTTTAAGTTTCTTACTATTTAATTAAAGCATGATGTAAAAGGATTCTTTGTTGAGGTATGTCATCTTTGTGTGGACAGTGTGTTTAAAACACTGGCACCACAGAGGAAAGCCAAACACTCTTCATCGTCACACACTGCCCACACTACCATGACATAAGTGGGATTTAAAATAGCCAAATATCTCTTTTGCTTAAAATAAGATAAATAAAAAAAGTATGAAAAACATTCCTTATTTTAAATGGAGGCTGACAACGTGTCAACCAAAACATACTTTTTAAAGAACAGATATCTCTACATGCAAAGAGATGGTTATGCTCATGATCAAATCCAACAAATACACAGCTACTATGAACAGGTGGCATTTGTCAGGTTAAAACAAAGGATTTGGGGTTAAGACAGTTTGGTGAATTGGAGTCTTAAAACCCCTTATGAACAAGCCACACAAAAGTAAGAAGAGTTTAACATAAGAATACAAAAATTGTCTTGCATGAGGCCCATTGTCCCTTACAATGGTAGGTACATTGGGGATTAATCTGTGCCCAGTTGGAAATTAAAATGATGAAATGAAATACAGTTCAACGTGACCTTAAAGACAATGACAGCATGGCATACTCTATCAGTAGGTATGTGCGTGTAGATGGGTGGATGGGTGGGGATATTTAGGGGCCAATATGGCCAAAGATGGTCCCCATTGACAAAAAATGAGTCATCCATATAAAGCTTTTGGTAAAATGTAACACAAATATACAATTTCACACAGAGTTTGTCTCCCCTCATGATATGGGCTCCCCTGAAAACATGATTTGTGAAATGTCTCTAAAAATATTGACGTCATTATATGTGTCATTATTCACGTGCAATTTCAGTTTTGTGTAATGCGATCATTGTGGATTATGTTTAAAATTGCAAAAATATTCATTCATGAATGATGGCGATTTAAACCATATTTACTTCAATAAAGATAACTATACATGCTATCCTTGTCATGAGCATCTGAGCGTGGTGGCGCTGCGGTGCAAATTCAACTTGTGTTTAGTTCATGTTAACTCTAAAGATTCTAAAGATTTGTAGAAAAAGGCAAGAAGATGGTGATAGTAACAGCTGGTCGGAGCCCGGTCATGAACCTAACCCCTCTTGTTCCTCTCTCCTGTTGAATTGGAACAGTCAGCAGTGGAGAGACTGGTAGAGCCGATATACATGGCTTTTTGTTAAGGATGCAAGCTTAATTGAATGGAGGAGTAATTCTTTGGTAGCCTGGGTAACTTTAACTGTTGCTCTTGTGAAATCTCAAAGACAGCTTGATGCTTTGTTTACAGACTGTGGGGTGCTGTTTGTCCTATCAATGCCAGTGGAGCAATACCCTCTGAACACTGGGATGGAGCAGAGATCTCTTGAACAGACACCTGCTTAGGAGAACGTGGCTCTGCCTTGTGGCATAAACTACTCTGCCTCACCACATTGACAGCTCGGGCCTCATGTGCCAGGCTGGTGCGGGGCTTTGAGGAGCGTGTGGGTAGAGCACGACGTTGGATCAATCCAAATATATAAGTTTCAAGCTTTTGGGCTTGTGGATCTTCTTCCTGACGGAGGTCAACATCTCTCATCTCACCCAAAGCATCAGTAACCGTAGCCCATCTTGTTGGGTCTGACAGCCATGCATCTCCTGTCTCTGTTTCCCCTGTCTCTTCAGGTGCTGAGAGTCCTATCAATGCCTGTCAATAAGTATAAGTATTATTGGGTAAATCATGTTTAGTGCCTACACTTGTAGCTGTAATTTATCTTTATAAGTCATTGTCACCAAATAGTGGGCTCTCCAAAGGCCACCGTATAGTTTAACTACTAATTTTACATCCCAGTTTTAAAACAGCTAATATGGTGATGGCCATTTCCTTCAATGCCTGCTTTAACAATGTTTTTATTATTTTTTCACTGCAATTACAATTTAAAATTTTATGTCAACACATATACCTTATACACATATACACATATACCTTTACCTCATACAGTACCATATATGAATCATATTAAGAACTACAGGGTGAGCAGTATGTGTTCTTAAGTAGTTAGGCTTAGCTGAATACAGGTACATATGCAATGGTACCTTAAAGGAGCATGATTCCATGTCCATCCATGAAGGAGCATCTCCAGAAGAAATATAGATTATAGTTCTCAATTGTGTTGTTAAATAGTACCAATAAAGATTTAAATATTTCAGCCCCCCAGGATCAAATGGAAAATACAGCAGAGATAAGCAGATTGCATTTCTGTTTTTAATACTAATTTCCTTTAAGAGCGCTGAGAGTTTATTAATCATTTCTGCATGTGGCGTGAGAGGGATACTTTGATATAAATACATGAATTTAGACAATATGTTAATTTTGTATATTGTCCCTATCATGGCTATAGGTAAAGTATACCACCTTTCTATAGATTTATGTACTGAGTTTATTATTACTTCATAGTTTGTCGGTGCTATAGTTTGTAAATGAGGTGTTATTGTTATTGTTGATGCCCAACTATGTAAGTTAGATGAGAGCTTGAAAGTAAATAAGTATTGGTTTATATATTGTATTTCATTTCCGTTAAGCAGCATTAGTGATGATTTTGAATCATTTACTTTGTATCCGGAGATCCTAAAAAACAGGCCCCTTCATTGCTTGTTATGCTATTCTAAAACCATCCAATCCATTCAGAAGACCAAGATCATAGAACTTTAATATACAAAGTGATTTTTATATTCTCTAGAGTTCGTAGTCCATGATATATCAAAGCTCTGCAGATTATGTTCTTTCAGGTTGGCCAGTGTTCCACTTTATACAGTGGTCATTACTTTCAGTGAACCAGTGCGAAAGCGTAGGATCTTTTTCTTAAGGGCATGTGAAGCCTTAATCTTAATGAAAGCCTTGGGCTGCAGAGGTGCCCCAGGTGGGGCAGAAGGTGATGGAAGGGAAAGTTGTGGGGGTAGTTGTTGGGGCCAAACCAGACCACCACTCTCATCTGAATCACTGGACAAAGAGCTGGAATCTGGAGAGTCAGCCTCGCTCATGCTGGACTCAGACTCACCCAGACGTGGGTGAGGGTAGTCCTCACTAGGCTGACGCAGTGGTACTTGGTCCCTTTCTAACTGGTACTCCATGTGCTGATGATGTTGGGACTGGTGTTGATAGGCATATGATGCATGTGTAGGGCGAGATTTGCGTGTGCGCCTCGCACAACTGTCCCTTTGATTTGAAGCTGAAGAGCCTTGCACGGGTACGAGCATAGGTGGCTGGTCGGCCTCGTCTGGACTGAGCTCCAGGGTGGACTGCCAGCGGCGACAGCTTCCACCTTGGTGCTGTTTCTTGCTCCTGGACTGACTACTGCGGCTTCCCCTTCCACCGCTTCCACTTCCTCCACCATCCCTCTCTACTGTATTGTACTTGCGTTCTGGAACCCTTTGCAAGCTGTTCTCAGACTGAGACCTACATGCCTTCTTCCCTGGTTTCCTGCCAGCACCATTTTTGTCTTCATTTGAGCGACACTTCTTTGGGCCCCCCCGGGATCTGGAGGGTTGGATCTGAGATGCTGCGGGCTGCTGCTCTTGATGATGGCTTCTTTCCGGAGAATAGGTGCTTCGGTTGGGTTTGGGCACCCCAGACCCCTTGTGGGGGTTGGAGTGGTGATGGGCATAAGCTCTGGTGGAGGCTCGGCAAGGCTGGGCTGGAATGTACTCTGCGTTGACCAGCTGCTCATCAATTGTAAGTGGTTGATGAGGTTTTGACATAGCTGGAGGGGAAGGGTAGTTGTGGAAACGTTGGGGTGAATCAGGCTCACTATTGCTAGAGTCTGGGTGGGCTTGCAGCACTCTGCAAGATGGATAGTCCAGCAATGTTGAGCAGGAGGTGTTAATCATGGGAGCCTGCCTGGGCCTGCAATATAGCCCTGGTTGATGCTGCATACCTTGCTGGAGATTGTGGTGGTACTGGTGTAGGACATCTTCAGTAAAACCTGACGCCAGGTAAGGCTCCTGATCGAGGTTATGGCAAGCCTGTGGAGCAATACCCTCTGAACACTGGGACGGAGCAGAGATCTCTTGAACAGACACCTGCTTAGGAGAACGTGGCTCTGCCTTGTGGCATAAACTACTCTGCCTCACCACATTGACAGCTCGGGCCTCATGCGCCAGGCTGGTGCGGGGCTTTGAGGAGCGTGTGGGTAGAGCACGACGTTGGATCAATCCAAATATATAAGTTTCAAGCTTTTGGGCTTGTGGATCTTCTTCCTGACGGAGGTCAACATCTCTCATCTCACCCAAAGCATCAGTAACCGTAGCCCATCTTGTTGGGTCTGACAGCCATGCATCTCCTGTCTCTGTCTCCCCTGTCTCTTCAGGTGCTGAGATGGAACAACGGTCATCTGATTCAGGGGATCCACTTTTCCCGGCTACAAGAACCTCTCCTGATGAACAGAGAAAAGACAAAGAAAGTGACCAGAATTAGTCTTTGTAACAACCTTTGACACGACACTTGTGGACGACTCATTAAACAATAGAAAGTTTAACATACATGTTTACTTGACAAAAAATACAAACAAAGAAAGTGCTCACTTGGAGGATTGAACAAAATAAAAATAAAAACAATAAACAAAACCTGGTTCCTGGGAGATCTAGCAAGAACACTTGACAACACTACCACAAGGACAGGACAAGACGAACTGGCACAAGACAAAGGGAGACAAGGCGTACTTATACAAGAGGTAGGGAAAAAAAGGTGAAACCAATCAGGGGCGGGGTAGACAATCACAGTGGCGGGAAATTCACACTTCACTAAAATGAACGTACAAAACACAGTCTGAGCCTACAAATCCTTCTTATTTCACTGTATATTCTACACTACAGTGTGGGTGCATGAACAAGAGAGTCACATATCTTTAGCTTAAACGTCCCATTGCTTGAAAATGTCACTTTATGAGGTTTTTTAACATTAATATGA
>NW_022605598.1:645550-647536 GCF_008692095.1 Etheostoma spectabile | reverse complement strand
CCCAGCCTGCCTATGGTCGCCCAGTGGCTAGAAATGGTGATAGGTATAAACCCAGCCGTGGGTATCCTGCTCTCTGAGAAAATGAAAGCTCAGATGGACCGGTCCTTATGAGGTCATCAGCTCCCAAACTCAGAGCTGGACCATTTTGCTTACCAGAAGTACTGAAAATTAATACACTCTGTTTTATCTTCATTCAAACAACACTTCAACGTTGTTGATCTGGCATCATTTATCCTGGTGGCACACACCTTGCATGTATCTATTCGCTTGCTGCCACTGTTTATGGAGTTATTGAAATTAAAATTAATGACAAAAGGCGCAACTCTGGAGGACTTGGTGTCGCTGTCGTTGATGCATTTTTTTATGTGAGTGCTCGCACATAAGGCATAGCGCATTTACGCTGCACATTATGGCAAAGGGCAGGGGACATGCAGCTTGTCATATAAGTTTCCCCAACGTATATGCGCCAATAAAAGAAAGTAGAAATTCATTACATTTAAAAAGCAACAATTGCATGAAAACAGGTTGTTGACGAGTCTCGAAGATCGAGTCTGAGGCAAGTCTGAAGTCTTTTAGGTCGAGTCGCGAGTTAGGTTTGAAGTCAACTGTCGAGTCCGAATCTCACACTCGAGTCCCCATCTCTGCTCCACGCACGTCCGTGAAAATAAACGATGGTCATGTGGAAGTGAAAACAGACAGCGTGAGTGAAAGAAATACAAATCTTGGACATCATAACCCGTTCCTAAATGAAGATGAGTCTGTAAGGATGAGTAAAACAAGGCATGAAGTGCCATGTGGTCCCATCACTAAGTTTTCAAAAACAAACCCCATTGCTAACTCTGAGGACAGTGACTGCTTTCAGCACAGTGTGGCTGACAGACAAAGCAACCCATGTTTCCCTGTGATTAATCACCAACCTCATGCACAACCATTAAACAACATTATGACCCAAACTGCTGCTTTGGCAACGCCCCATGGATGTCCAGTTCTGCCTGGTGGGTGCAGCCGGAGCTATCATCCACAGAAATCCATGGTCCTCAAAGTGGGACTAAGCCCGCCTGGGGGAGGAAATGGAAACTACTTCCGGCCCTTCTTCAGAGCCTTTGAACTGAGACAGCGTGTCCGTAAACCGGGTGAGGCTCTTCATGTTTTTAAGCGATGACATTCATGAGTGTCAGGAGTGTCAGTAGCTTACAGTGACAGGACTGTTGCTCAACAAGATACAAATGGAGCTGAAGTTTTCACTCCTGCTGTGGGGGGATGCAGTAATTGTGCAAAGACTTGTGGAGCAGCGCCCCCACAGATTAGCCCAAGCCCATGACGTTGCCCGTCGCCAGGCGAGCGGCATCATATGTCACCAGTCTCTTGTACTCAGAAGCCCATGGCATGGTTGATAGCAGCCCCCGCGCTGCTGTGGTCAGAGAGGAGATATTAAAGACTGATACAGCGTCCCCGGCAGTCAGCTGGAAACCTGAGTTTTCCAGTCCCAGTCACACACTTTGTAAAGTCATAACAGCTTTCAGACCCGGGTCACGTGAAGGGAAATTGCAAAGAAGAAAAACAAGACTAAGCTATGCACAGAATTGAGATATGACATTATTGAAACCTGTTATGTTGTAAAATAGTAAGGGTGCTCCGATTGATCGGTTACTGATCTTTATCGGCCGATAAAGGCTTTAACCCTTAAGTTGTCTTCCCATCAAAATTAAAAATCAACACTTTTGTTGACGCTGACGAATGTTTTTAACCTCTTCTTACGTTTTTGTCAGTAGTTTTTCAACACTTTTTTCAATGTTTAACACTACGTATCACTAACTTATTAACTTTAGTTTTACAAATATTTTGGGAATTTATGGTCAATTAACCTAATTTTTAGGAAATTATACCTAATGTTTGAGTGAGAAAAGAAGAAATTAGGAATTATTTAGACTAAAATTAAAGGAATGTATGTTGCTGGATAATCACAGACTGGAATATGTCAACTTT
>NW_022605598.1:644621-645532 GCF_008692095.1 Etheostoma spectabile | reverse complement strand
TTCAAAACCACTTCAATTTTTTTCTCCAAATGCTATAAAATTGAATAAGACACCCCAAAATTAATGAAAGAAGAGATTTGCCAAAGAGCATTGTGTGGAATCAGTCATGTTATTTTGAGTAAGTAAAAAGAACATTGATATAAGAAAAAGGGTCAATTTGAACCGAGGACAACATGAGGGTTGAATAGTTTGATTGGTGGTCTCCATAAATGCAGATCAGATTGGCTGATCAGATGACGCACTACTCGTGAGAAAAATTGTTGCTATTACCGAAAAAGTGTCTGCAGTGATTGAAAGGACATTTTTTAAATTTTGAGCTAGGACAAAAAGCAAAACAATTACTGATATATCCTCTAAACATGTGTGACTGTTCCGTCATGGCTGCTATTTTCAGTTCTTCTTTTCAGAGCTGTTTAAGGTGTGTTCCTAACAGAGGAAGTAGAATGTTGACCGTTTCCTGTCAATAAAAGTAAACAGTTGACAATACACAATACATTATCTTCTGTTAATTTTAATACACATACATTGTTGTTAAGACTATTAAAATGAATATATGATAAATATATGCAATGATAAACAGAAGGCTTCAAATAGACCCAGTGATCGGTATCAACCAATACTGCTTCCAGCAATCAGTGATCCGCCCCAAAAACCCTGATCGGAGCACCCCTTATTAAAGAGGTTTACATGGTGTCCAACTGAGTTTTTTGTTTGGGAGAAGCAGAGGTGATTATGTTACCTGAAATGAGTTGGCTGTCCTTTAGATCTGGGGAATCTGTTGATTGGACCTTAGTGTTCGCCTTGAGCTCTGCCACCTGCTGTTCTAAAGATGTCTTTATACCCCAGGGCGTGCACTGGAGACTGCACTGAAACACACAATATACACACACACACACACACACACACACACA
>NW_022605598.1:643950-644611 GCF_008692095.1 Etheostoma spectabile | reverse complement strand
ACACACACACACACACACACACAGAGTAAGTCAAAAAGAGGGGTACTTACAAAAAGAGGGGTACTTACATAACCGTTGGAAAATACGTTTTTTACAATACTAAAACACTACTTTTAAAGAGCTCCTGTTATGCTCCTTTTCAGTGTCGTATTTGTACTATTGGGTTCTCCTAGAACACGTTTACATGTTTAATGTTCAAGTAACATTCTATGTTTTTCATGCTGCCAATGGATGAGCTCTTGGCCCGCCTGCCTGATAAAGTCCGGTCTGCTGGGATTGGTCAGCTGGCCCACTCTGTTGTGATTCATCAACCAAATTTAAACTGATCAGGAAGCCCCTATGCACACTCCCACACATAAAAAACTGGGCTGGCTTTCTCAATCAGTGACATCACTAATGGATAAATTTCCAACAAGAATCTGGGCAAGCCATTTTCAGGCAGTCGAGGAAAAAGTGCTGTCTGTAAGAGAGAAAGCTCCATTTGGAGTGATGCGTTTTTTGTACATCTATCATCTATAGCTGTTGTTTCAGACAGCGCTGACTGTTTGCTCCTGAACAGTGCTGTAACTGATGGTTCTTAGGTTCACCTAGCTAGGTTTTATAAGAAAGTGAACACTGAACACACACAGAGCATAAAGTTGTACACCAGCCAAACTTTATT
>NW_022605598.1:643758-643940 GCF_008692095.1 Etheostoma spectabile | reverse complement strand
CTCTTCTACTCCCTCTCTCTCTCACTTCTTACCCAGGGCTCTCCCTCTCCCTTTACCCATAGACAGAAACACATATAACACACTTAAAGATGGGAAAAATCCCAAAAAGCATAATAGAGGCTCTTTAAATGGGTGCCGTAGGAGAAAGGGGCAGGGCAAAGAAGTGAGAGAGAGAGGGAGTA
>NW_022605598.1:643569-643748 GCF_008692095.1 Etheostoma spectabile | reverse complement strand
AATAAAGTTTGGCTGGTGTACAACTGGATGCTCCGTGTGTGTTCAGCGTTCACTTTCTTATAAAACCTAGCTAGGTGAACCTAAGAACCATCAGTTCCAGCACTGATCAGGAGCAAACAGTCAGCGCTGTCTGAAACAACAGCTAAGTGGTAGTGTTGGAGCTAAATCCTGCTCCGGTC
>NW_022605598.1:643481-643559 GCF_008692095.1 Etheostoma spectabile | reverse complement strand
GTCAATTAGTAGTCAGAATCTCAGATGTGGATGTGTTAATGCTTTTTATTACATAGGATATCCTGAGACAAAGTTACC
>NW_022605598.1:642269-643471 GCF_008692095.1 Etheostoma spectabile | reverse complement strand
AGCTATCACAGCTCTCCCCTTCCTTTGTCTGGCTAATTCTGTTGCCTTTTAGCTTAAATGTGTAATGCAAATCACACACAATGTTTAAGCACATATAACATTTTAAATTCCAACAGTAGTCACATCAAAATGTCAGCCACCTGCAAAGGCAAAGAGAGCAACAACCTTCGATACCGCACATGGTGTTGCCAGATAAAGATTACGTTTCCAACCACACCCCCACACAAAACCGCACAAATTTCTTGGCGGAAATCAGACTAATCTGGCAACATTGGAACTGCCTCCTCCTGAACACAACCAAGACTAAAGAGAGGACTGTTATGGGTGAGTTCATCAATGGGCTAGTCTCCAAAGACAGGATGTATTAACTTGAGGCCTTCAGTTCATACTAGGGCTTCACGATATGAGGGAAATATCTAATTGCAATTATTTTTGACTGATATTGTGATTTCATTATGATTCCTCATATTGGAGGGAATTATCATTTTTGTATCATTATTCTCATCTAATATTATTAACATTGAAATAAATTAAAATTATTGTAGTGGGATTCTTGCGAGGCTCTGTACCAAACCACGATTTTTTTCTTTAGTCTGTAGGATACGATTTGTCGGCCGGGACATCTCCACAACACTTAGTTCAGAATGGTTTGGCACATATTTTGCCATTAACAAATATTGCGCTCCCCTGCAATTTGGATATTGCACTAGTCCATATTGTGATTTCGATACAATTGAGATTAATAATGCAGACCTAGTTCACACACAATTGAGTTGGAGAGCTCACGCACACACAGTTAAAGAACAGTAACATTTGAGCAGACAAAATATCCTCTGTATATATATCATGTATAACAGTCACAAGGACTAGGAAGATAAGAGTAAAAAAAAACACCCCTTTTGTCTAGGAGTATGCTGTTCTTTTGGATCAAATCCATGCTCATCGTACCTCCAAAATCGTCTGCATCTAAAAAAATTCCACCCACTAGTGAAAAGATGCTTTAAGTTTTAGGAGTCTAATAAATGTAATAAAGCTGTTTTTGTCTTTTTCCGATTTCACATAAAGAAGAGTAACTGCAAACTGGACAACATGTCCCCCTGTCCTGAACATTCAAACTGTTAACTAACTTAGTCTGTGCATCACAAGACTTCTACACATGCCGGCTAGGATTCTGTGTGTGTGTGTGTGTGTGTGTGTGTGTG
>NW_022605598.1:641410-642259 GCF_008692095.1 Etheostoma spectabile | reverse complement strand
TGTGTGTGTGTGTGTGTGTGTGTGTGTTTTTTAGCACTTTCGTAAGTGTGACCACGCTGGCTCAATGGCTGCTTGTTTTCTTCATGTGAGTGCGCGGACAGACACGCAGTCATGCATGAATGCACACATGTACACTCTTCCGTACTATTGACGCCATAATCTTTCAGTTCTTCCACAGGGGTCAGACTCTAAAGCATTGTTCGCAGACAATTACCCCCTGTTTAGTAGGGGAGACCCTGAATAGTGAACTTTTTGATCATTTCATATAAGGAACTTGCCTTTAGTTTTACTTCCTAAAGTTTTGCCTTTTTGAGATAACAACTGCCACTACTTATAATGACTCTACACTGAAATGTTTGTATTGCAACCTACTCACCATTAGGGTTTTTATTATTTTTACAATACCCGTGCTAAAACTCTACTTTTAAAACTGTGCCGGTGCCGGATAAGAGTGAGCTCGGATAGTTATGAAATGTGCATGTCTGATTTTGCATTACAATTTTACACAATTGCTTTGTTTCTCTGAATAAATCCGGATGTATAGCCAATTGTGGAAAACATTCATTGATGAGAGCGCTCACATAGCAGGGAGCACGAGCAGGAAGCTATATGTTTTTGATGTATGAACTCTGTCAAAATCAGCCTTGGAAACAGTCGTTAGATGGTGTTCTCATAAACATACAGATTTGAATGAATTTGATTATTTATCTCTTATTTGTAAGTGAACAGTGAAGGCGTGAACTGACCTGTATAACCAGCTGGTACTACAACACATGTACAAATAATCTTTAAAGTACTGATCAACAATCAATTATTACACAATATGTGTGTGTGTGTGTGTGTGTGTGT
>NW_022605598.1:640035-641400 GCF_008692095.1 Etheostoma spectabile | reverse complement strand
GTGTGTGTGTGTGTGTGTGTGTGTGAAAATGTAAGAATATTCACTTTAATATTATAAATAGTGTGAACACATTTGGAATTGATAGAGAGGGTTATGTGAGTTAATATGACAGGGCTGTGGGTAAAGCACTGCTCTACAGTAGTTATATTATTGACCTGCAGATATATTACAGACATGCCTTAATAGTGTTTATCATAATACTGTTGTATTACCGCAGACATGTAGTCTGAATTACAATAACATTTTTCCTTGTTTGACTACATTATCCTTCACAAGCAATCTAACGTTAGCCCAGTATGCTTATTTTTGTTTTATTAACCTTCATTCTGTTTGCCAAGGCCATATTTTTTTGGCTTGCAAAGCAGCTATGCGTTGCTAACACTTGAGTTAGCTAATTTATGTTGGTAAAGCAGTAGCTAACTAACGTTACTGCCAAGATATGGTTTCATTTTAAATACAATTAAAAATAAATCCCCATCCCCCCCATCTCTCTCCCCCTTTCATGTCTCTCTACTATCTCTATCTAATAAATGTAAAAAAAAAAAAACAATAATAATCTGACGTGACCATACACAGTGCGAACACTTGACAACACTTCATGAGTCTTACAACACCTCTCAGGTCTCCAATGAAACCATTTCTTGCAGTAGTCAACTAACGTTTCTGCTTTTTGAGATAAATTAGCGTTAACTCCTTTGCAACCAAAATTATAAATACAAAACCATTGTTTTTGCCCCCGTTTTCCATGAGCTGGCTCCGAAAACCGGTCACAGTGGTGGACATTCCTGCAGTCAGCATGCCAATTGCACGCTCCCTCAAAACTGGCGACATCTGTGGCTTGGTGCTGTGTGGTAAAACTGCACATTTTAGAGTGGCCTTTTATTGGATGGCTGGATGGATTATCTTTGCAAAGGAGAAGTGCTTACTAACACAGATTTAGACCGATTTGTCAACAATATTGGAGAGTAATAGCCTTTTGTGTACATAGAAAAAGCATTAGATCTTTGAGTTCAGCTTATGAAAAATGGGGGCATAAAAGTGTTGCATTTATAATTTTGTTGAGTGTATTAAAAGAAGAAAGGTTATTAAAACACGGTAATGAAACCAAAGTATTAAAAAATACTTACATGTGGCCGTAGTGTGACATTTAGCTAGGCAGACCTGCTGCTGTTTAGTCCAGCATTGTGAGACCTAGCTAACTAACTTAGCTAACGTTACAGTAATGCAAGGCCTGTTAAGATGACATGTCGGCTGCACAAGCTTCCATCCACTTGTCAATCAAATTATCTGAAGTTTGGTAAAAAAACTCATGCGAACAAAGCTGGGGAAAGTGTGTTTCCATCCAACGGCTTTAAAGCGAATAAA
>NW_022605598.1:639626-640025 GCF_008692095.1 Etheostoma spectabile | reverse complement strand
TAATGACGTCACATGCTGTTTTGCAATCAAATTGGTATATAGAATTGATTTTAGACATTTGAAGGTGTTTTGATTCATTTTCGCACTGATTAGCACAACATTCAACAAACGTTTGCAAACAAAGTTTTTCTAGACAAAATAGATTGCGCCGTCTACCAACACATGATCAACATTACACAAGTTGTAATGGTGCTCATGTGCCAGCTGATAGCAACATGTCAAGCTAGAATAAGAAAACAACGCACAACAACACATTGCTATGGTGATGCAGATGCAACTTCCCTTTTATTTTTCCTCTGGCACCACTGCGAGACAACTCTTTTTTGAGACATGTCTTGCTGTTTCCATTTACTCTACAAAGTCTCTCATCTCCTCGTCCGTCCACTTCCATCTGTCTTT
>NW_022605598.1:639424-639616 GCF_008692095.1 Etheostoma spectabile | reverse complement strand
CCCGCCATGTGTGCAAACAGAGCGGAAATCCTGGCCGGAAATTAACTAAAACTTCTTCTTCTTCGTTTTGTGGCGGGTTGAAACCATAAAATGACCTAAAACTTAATTGATATACATATTGATCAAGATAAAATCCGATGAGACCGGACGTATTTCCTTTGAGTCGATATTCATGAAATTCCATCAAATTTT
>NW_022605598.1:638895-639414 GCF_008692095.1 Etheostoma spectabile | reverse complement strand
TGTTTCCATAAGGCATTTTTCATTCAATATCACTTAATTTGGATAAAAACCTGTGGATGGAAACATAGCTACAGAGCGTATGATTTGCTCTGCTGCTGTGTGCTAGATTGCTTATGAAGGATGAATCACACTAATGTTAGTCACACAGGGAGCTGTGAGTCAAACAAAACAAGGGCATTATAATACACACAAATATTAAGACATTCAATTAAGACTGACCAAAATGTGTTTTAATCCAGTAACGCACTGTAGTCATTATACAGTATAGTGTACCAGCCCTTTATATTCAAGCAAAAACAGCTTTATATATTTTATTATGTTATTTTCTTTTAAAATCTTCACTTATTGGAGAATTTATTGGTAGTAGTTGGCAGCAGTATTTTATTTATTACGCTATTTTATTTATTACAATTAATTTAAAAGTTAGTTTAAAAAAAATTGTAAACTGATTCTTATTTACAAACGTTAATAAAAAAACAACAAGCAATGTTAGCTTAAAACTACTTCAGTATAACTGGT
>NW_022605598.1:638819-638885 GCF_008692095.1 Etheostoma spectabile | reverse complement strand
TTATATAACTCCTGTCAAATTAAATAAGTTTATGAAGAATGTGCTTTAAATGTAGAGAAGCTCAGG
>NW_022605598.1:638407-638809 GCF_008692095.1 Etheostoma spectabile | reverse complement strand
GCATTGTGTTTGGGAGTGCAGCATTATTAGAGAATTTTGGGTAAAAGTGATTATTTTGCAAAGATGATTCTACCCTTGAATATTCCTTTAGAAGCAAAAACTAAATCACCAACAGCGTACATTTATAGATCTAGCTATAATGCAAGCTAAAAGAATGATCACTCTTAGCTGGAAAAGGTCTGATCCACCAGTAATTGGAGCTTGGATTAAGTCCATGGCACAGTGTATGGTCTTGGAAAAAATAACATATTTTACTAAAAACAAAATGAATGTATACGAAGAAATTTGAAAGCCGTTTATTTACTACATTAAAAAACAATAATATTGGTCACTTTTTACAGGAGGTGTAACTATGAAGTAGGGCTATTTATTATTAGATTGGATTATTTATTTATTTTCCTT
>NW_022605598.1:637952-638397 GCF_008692095.1 Etheostoma spectabile | reverse complement strand
TGTCTTGCTGGAAAATGTAAATTTTGTGTGCAAAGTACAGTACTGTATATTTGGTTTCTGGGTACCTGGCGATATTTGCTGTGTATACAGACTAGAGGATGGATACCCGACCCGAGCCCGACGGGACCGGGCCGGGTTCGAACTGATTTTTAGAAAGGATGCTCGGGTTCGGGTCGGGCTCGGTCACATCAGCGCGATAAGGCATTGAACATTTTGAATTTAAAACAGCTTATTATGTAGGTAACCAATGGGCCTGTTTCACCTGATGCAAATGTTCGTTTTTGGATTAAAATAAATGTCAAATATTACCCTAACATCCGTCTTCCTGTGTGCGGAAATTTGTTAAACTAGCTGTGACAACGAAAGACGTGCGTATTAAAGCTACATGTGGCAGTGCAACGATGGAAGATGTTGTTCTGTTAGCTTTGCCCATTTTTGATAGGGC
>NW_022605598.1:635590-637942 GCF_008692095.1 Etheostoma spectabile | reverse complement strand
GAATTTCAATTGGCTATGATTGGGCCTCTTGTGCGCGCCTGTGTTAATGGCACTTGTTGCCCCGTGTGCATTGATGCGCTCATCTGTTGACATTTCCGAATACCTTCCTACAATTGCTTAATAAAAGCGGGTTTTCCACACAAACAAACGTACATGTGTCATTAGTATGAGAAACAAATGCGATTTTAACTGTGTCGGGCTCGGGTCGGGCTCGGACATAAATATCTTAATGCCTGTCGGGCTCGGGTCGGGTTCGGTTACTGCTCTGTCGGACGCGGGCCGGGCTCGGACAGAAAAATCCGGCCCGATCCGCACTCTAATACAGACCCATTCTTGTTTGATACCTTTGTATTTTTTTTAAAGTGAAGAGAGCGATGTGTTCTGTTGTGTTGGGAATTAAGTGTTGACTTGAAATAAAGTTTCTTTGGGAAATATCTTGTATAATCAAAATTCAATAAACACATTGTTAAAAAAAACTAAAAAAACAACAACAAGCATATTGTGTTGTTCTTTACTTTACGTGTTGGAAGTTTTTTTTCCCTTACTGTACCGAAATTAAACCAAACCGTGACTTTGAAACTGAGGTACGTACCGAACCAGGATTGTTTGTACCGTTACACCTCTATGAACCGATGTCAAAGATTGTTGTTCCAATCAGTCACTTAGACACAAAAACACAAGAATATAGAGTTCAGGTTGAAAAAAACGGTAGTTAACCTTTAACATTACAAGGTAGCCTACAAGTGGGCATACTATAAAATGGTATCCTGCTTGTGTCACTGTATCCCCCCCCCCTTCATAATCCCTTTAGTATAATGAAAACTGTTTCTCCATTCTTGAAGGTGAGATTAATCACTACCAAGCCCAGGGAAGTGTACTGATCTGTGGAGACCTTTATGCCAAGACAGGTACATATTACCAGATTATATTAAAGTGCTCATTTTTTTTTTGTTGCTCATTTAATTTCCTTTATTGTGTTATATAGCTTTTTTGTGCATGTTGTAGGTTTACAAAGTGAAAAAGCCTAATCCACCACAAAGGGCCTTACCATCTCCAACACTGTTCACCAACTGTTCCAACCGGCTCTATTGGAGTCCAACATTTACTTCAGAAACGAATGTGCATCATTTTGTAACACACGTTATAATGCTCACCTAGCTGCTGGCATGGCACGCCCTCATACTCTGCTTCTGACTGGCTAGTAGTCCTTAACTGGGTATTGAGCATGTGCGACTCCCTATAAAGATAGCATAGAAGTGAGATGCCTCACTCTGTAGCTAAAACAGTGAGCTCAACACGAAGGGTGAAAAGAGGAGTTACAGCAATGTGCAATACAACAAAAAATATGGTCTTTTTTTAGAAAATGAAACCATGTAAACCTACTATGGTCCAACTTATAAATACAACTATGAACCTGTTAGCATAATATGAGCTCTTTAATAGCACGGTAGAGACCTAGACCTCTTCTGTCTGGGAGCATTCACAGTTATCCCCCCAACACCCTTATCTGACCACGGTAAAATCACCCTCTACATTAGAAAGACAGAACCAAGTAAACAGAACTATGCAAAACAACCCTATAGATGGACAAACCATAGCAATGACGCCTACCAGAAAACAGTCATCAAACAATTAAATATGGATTAGACCATTTTCTTTCCATCATTTTACCATATCATATTACGTCACAATGTAAAGGAAAATCTGCTGTTGTTACATTTCTGAAACGCTTGACAGGTTGAGGCAAGTCTCCAAAAGTAAAATCCATCCACTTGTCTCTCAGCTGAACACTTTGACCTGAGCATGGTACTTTAATTTGCACTTTCTGTATTTCTGGTGAACTGCATCAGAGGGAGCACTCCCCACCTTGATCATGTTTTAGAGTCCTGCACTGATGGGAAAAGCTGCTATATTTTTTTCTTTAAGGCCTTTTTTTCTTTTGGAAGGGTGTGTAGTGAAAATTTGATGCTCTGCACCCTGTTAGCCTGCATCAGGCTGTACAGGACAATGTTGCAAATGTATCAAATCTGAAAAATAATTAGTATTGTAGATTACAGTGTGGAGAACAAGTATTTGATACACTGCTAATTGTGCAGGTTTTCCTACTTACAAAGCATGTAGGAGTCTGTAATTTTTTTATCATAGGTACACTTCAACTGTTAGAGATGGAATCTAAAACAAAAATCCTGAAAATCCCATTCAAGATTTTTAAATAATTAATTTGCATTTTATTGCATGACAAACATAATTGATACATCAGAAAAACAGAACTTAACCTCTCCTTAGTTGCCCTGGCTGTGTGTTTCGGGTCCTCGTCATGCTGGAATACCCAGCCACGACCCATCTTCAATG
>NW_022605598.1:635496-635580 GCF_008692095.1 Etheostoma spectabile | reverse complement strand
TACTGAGGGAAGGAGGTTGTTGGCCAAGATCTGGCAATATGTGGCCCCATCCATCTACCCCTCAACACGGTGCAGTCGGCCTGT
>NW_022605598.1:635104-635486 GCF_008692095.1 Etheostoma spectabile | reverse complement strand
GAAAAGCATCCCCAAAGAATTATGTCTCCACCTCCATGCTTCACAGTTGGGATGGTGGTCTTTGGGTTGTGCTCATCCTTCTTCTTCCTCCATACACACATACAGTGGAGTATTTCTGTCTCATCAGACCACATGACGTTCTCTGGATCATCTAGATGGTCATTAGCAAACTTCAGACGGGCCTGGACATGCGCTGGCTTGAGCAGGAAGACCTTGCATGCGCTGCAGGATTTTACTCTATGACGGCGTAGTGTGTTACTAATGGTTTTCTTTGAGACTGCTGTCCCAGCTCTCTTCAGGTCATTGACCAGGTCCTGACGTCCTTCCTCATGATCGTTGATGCCCCACGAGTTGAGACCTTGCATGGAGCCCCAGACCGAGG
>NW_022605598.1:629983-635094 GCF_008692095.1 Etheostoma spectabile | reverse complement strand
GTCATCTTGATCTTCTTCCATTTTCTAATAACTGCGCCAACAGTTGTTTCCTTCTCACCGAGCTGGGGGTGGCAGTAGCTCAGTCCGTACGGAGTTGGGTTTGGGAACCGGAGTGTCACTGGTTCAAGTCCCCTTATGGACCAAAAAGTACGGAGTGTGGATTGGTGGCTGGAGAGATGCCACTTCACCTCCTGGGCACTGCCAGGTACTGTTGAGCAAGGCACCGTACCCCCCCCCCACCCACTCAGGGCGCTGGTTCAGCTGGCAGCCCACTCACTCTGACATCTCTCCATTAGTGCATGCACAGATCCTGAGCGTGTGTGTGTAGTTCAGGACTGTGTGTAAACTAACAAAGTGTGGACACAGAGTGTAAATTGTAATTTCCCCATAGGGGATCAATAAAATTAAAATTAAAAAGCTGCTTGCCTATTGTCCTGTAGCCCATCCCTGACGGTGCCTTGTGCACGTCTACAATTTTATCCCTGATGTCCTTCCACAGTCTTGGCCATTGTGGAGACGTTGGAGTCTGTTTGATTGAATGTGTGGACTGGTGTCTTTTATACAGGTTATGAGTTCAAACAGGTGCAGTTAATACAGGTAATGAGTGAAGAACAGAAGGTCTTCTTAAAGAAAAACTAACAAGTCTGTGAGAGACGGAATTCTTACTGGTTGGTAGGTGATCAAATACTTATGTAATGCAAAGTGATTTTCTGGATTATTGTTTTAGATTCCGTCTCTCACAGTTGAAGTGTACCTATGATAAAAATGACAGACCTCCACATGCTTTGGAAGTAGGAAAACCTGCAAAATGCAGGGTAGTCATGTCGTTGCTAAGAACCGGCAATGAGAAGTGCATCTTCCAGTTAGCTCCCTATTCGCCCACATAGCCAGCTGCCAGCTGCTAACAGCCAGCTCTGCCCATTCCAGCCTCTTGGAGAACGAGCCCCATGAGTGGTTCTGCTGGCTGACTCAAAGTGGAAATTCCTGGACACAAATGAGTTTTTTCCTGGTGAGAAAGTGCTATCTAAACGCTGCACAGGCCAGGCAACGAAGCTGTTTAAAAAGTAGACTATTAGAACTCCTTAATGCCGAGGAAAGAGAGAGAAGCTTGTGTCTGCAGAAAGGAAGTTCATTGAGGATCGTGTGCAGAAGATCATCAACTTTCACACAGAAACAACTGAATTGCACAGAATCCAAAAGGACACTTCTAAGGCAGTGAGAAAGATGGCGGAGCCGGCAGGAAAGGAATTCCCTGAAACCCGCTAACCCCCCCATGTCATCCATGACATCATTATGGAGATCAGCTTAGGATCTGCCTGGCGCTCCACCCAACCATTGGCATCTGGGAGCTCTATGATAGACTCCATCTCCACAAAGAGAAGGTGAAGATCTTTGTGAAGACCCTCAAAGACACGGCCCTAGGATGCAGTCCTTCCACCCTCTTCTCTACTAGGAGCTTCAGAGAACATCCAATACGTCCTACTTCCCATTATCCCCCCAGACTCATCCCCCCTGATGGGGAGGACACAATATATACAGTATATATCTATATCTATATATAGATATAGATATATACTCCTGTAGATTCTCCTTGTTTTGAGAAAAACATTTTTGACATTCTTCTTCAGGCCCATCAATATGATGGCATTGAGTCAAGATTATGAAACTGTAAGTGACCTGAGACAGTTTCATAAGCGATTACAAACATCTCGTACTTGTGTGAAATAGTATTCCAGTTCTGTGTTTTTGTACAGTTGGTTTTAACACCTAATGCGAGGCATACAAGAGTTGCGGCCACTTTATCGGCACTGTCGTGACTCCCTGAACAAGCTGGACAGGCCACTTTATATTTATATATTTTATATATTTTATATTTTGAATGGTTACCTGCCACCAGAATCTTGTATTTTACTTGACATCAATAAAGATGTTTTTGTCATAAATTGGTGCCAAAAAATTTATCAGAATGCAAATGAAGTCTTTGACTTTCAAAACTTCCCGGGGGAGGACCCCAAGACCCCCCCCCACCTAATATTTGTCCCCGCCAAAGGCCCATTCTTAGCCAGGAAAAACACTGCAGTAAACTAAGGAGCTTGCTGTTGAGTTGGATCAGTGTGCTGCTCCAGGCCTCTCCATCTTAGATAGAAAGGTAAAGTCTCTGTATGCCGATGACCTCATTCTACTGTCTCCTACTAAACAAGGACTACAGCAACAGTTGGACATAGTAGGAAGAAAACTAATGTCGTGATCTTTCAAAAACGTCCCAGATGTCAGGAGAACCAACACCAATTTACCACAAATGATCACATCATTGAACATCGCATGAGTTATACCTACCTTATCAGCCTCAACATGGTATTCACAAAAGATTTGGAAAAGCCTTACGTGCGAATTCCAAATAAAATCTGGCTTAAAATATTTCACAGTGTCATCCAGCCCATTGACCTGTACGGCAGTATGGTGTCCACTCAGTCATCAGAGCTTTACCCGCTGGGACAAAACTCAAGAGCTGAGCCTAGATAAGAGTCCCCTATGTCAGTTGGTAGTAAGGCTAACAGCCCCAACTCAGACACAGTCTGAGCAGCCTCACCACAACACTGCTCTCCAAACACCAGAGTAACGCAAATTATAGCACAATGCAATATGCACTGTATATATAATGAATTTAAATCAATCCTAATAGTTAATTGTGTTAATGCTCATTTTTCTGTTTATTTTGTTCTGTCCAAAATACAAATTGAATTTTGATGCTCTGGCAACATTGTTGTTGAAACTTTCAAGCCAATAAAGACATAAATTGATTTGAGAAACAGGTTTGCAACGTTGCCATTAATTTCTTTTCAACCTATTGACATCTCATTCCCTAATTCATTACGTAGCGATACAAGAATCATTTCTCCAGGTTTTACTCATTTAGAACCACCTGCTGTTTACAACAGGGTTTCGGGGGGCATCCCAAGTACTGGGACAAGCAATCCGTCTGTATGCTAGGTTTCAGTTTAAATGATCTGTTTTCCTATAACTTCTTTACTCTTAGCGCCACCTGTCACTCCCCGATGTAAGTCGTGTGCAGATTTGAGTCGCGCATGCGTCATTTTGCAAAAAGTAGCCTACAAAATGCTAATGAGAGACTTCTATAATGTCAATACAAAATGGACCTACTTAATGAAGTTTGTACACTGCTGTTACAAGTTAGCAATCAAACACAACAAAGGCTGTCACTCGAATGCCGTTCTGAGACAACAGTAGCAATAAAACAATCATAGATAGCTAACACATTTTTTAAATGATTTCCATCTTCTGTTATTGTTTGTAATGACAATGAGAAAGGTTTATTACATGAAGCGTTTAAATCTGAGCACGCGCAACTCAAATCTGTACCGGACTCACATCGGGGAGTGACACCACCCACCAACCATAGCAAGGAGAAAAAGAGTACATTACTCTTATTTTTTTCAAGGACCTCTGTGGAAATAAGCATGTTGTTTATTATCGCAACAGTTTCTCTTAACAGTAATATGAGAATGTTTTGTCATAAAAGCTGTTTAGGTGGTACTCGTGACAGATAAGATAGGCTCTGTGGCGACTGTGTCCTAGTTTGCACTAGTGCTCTTTTTTCATGACAACTGAAGCTGCACAGCTGTGACTTAAAGTAACCAAGTGGGTTTTTTTTTCTTTTGGAGACCTCACAAGTGAGCAGCTCCTTCAATGAAGACCCCTTAGTCCCATATCTGTACCCCTCCAGGACCTCAAACAGCTACAACCATGCTGCTATGTTTGCCAACAGAGGGAGGCGTCAAACTGAGGCAAAACACATCCATTACAGTGGAGAATGTTTGTGTTGGCCTTAGTGACAAGTTGGTCACACAGCTGCAAAGGTCTCCACTGGACAGACACAAACACACACACACACACACACACACACATACACACATACACACACACACACACACATATGCTCTCATCATTGCTCTGCTGTTTAACCAAGCAACTCTGTTGCACTAATGCTGCCTTTGTTATCACATTACTATCAGTCCAACACATTATTTATTGGTAGAATATATAGCTTACTGTATGTACACACAAAGTTGTTTTTTAGTAAAATACTGCGTATTATGCCTTTTAAGATTTAAATTTTTACCTTTTACCTTTTTGCTGACTTACATTCTTTGTCAACATTACTCCATGGTCTGATATGAGTTCATGATGATGTTGTTAGTTGACCATGCAGAACCCCCCTCCCCCCACGTCTCCCCAGCTGCTATCAGCTGTCAGCTGAGGAATACATAAACACACTCTCTCATAGACTCAAACCAACACACATTCCTTCTTTGCAGGACTACGGCATTACAGACTCGGGGCTCATCCACACACAGGAATGAACACACACAAGCTAAGCAACTGGTACTCAAATAAAGACTATCGGACTTTATCGTAATGAACCTGTTTTCAAGACTCCTGAGTAATAAGTCACATGAAACTCAGACAAGGAATTGGAAGCACATGCTATATGCAGCAATATCAACAAGGGGACAAAACCAGCATTGTATACAGCTCACACACTGTATATATACACGCACAGACCAAGATCTGCTTTAATAGAATCTGGTTATTTACACTTGAGCATAATCCTATGATGATGGAGACCTTATGGAAGCCTCAGAACAACAGTGATGAATACTAACTGTGGCCCTTTTGGGAAGGGAAATGTTTTTGACATTGCAGATTTTGAGGGGACTGAAATAAAGTATGTAACAGAATGTAACAAAGTACAAATACTTTGTTTCTGTACGTAAGTACATTTTTCACGTATCTGTACAGTCCCTGACAAAAGTCTTGTCGCTTGTGTACAAATTGACCTGAAGTGCCGCTGAAATATATTTCTAATCAAGATTTATTTACAAGAAATGGCTCATTTTAATCCCAACAGCTTTTGTAATAATGTTTCAGTGCAAAAAGAAACTGTCAAAAAGTATTCTAATATTCACAGCTTGGTAAAGCCCATTGAGTCAATTTTTGCAAAGAAATAAGTGTTGTCGCCTTGTCATATGAACTTCACCTGGGACTAATAATGGATCAATTAGGTCTCAGGTGTGTATAAAAACAACCCC
>NW_022605598.1:624484-629958 GCF_008692095.1 Etheostoma spectabile | reverse complement strand
TAGTACAGCTAGACCTTCACATCAACTGCAACTAGACATCTGCAAACATGCCTAAGATCACCCTGAGACTAAAGTTTTGATTATCAGAGGCTGAAGACCGATCCACTGCTGATGTGGCAGACACCTTCAATGTGTCTCAGCGTCAGTACAGAGGATAAAAAAACCTTTGAAGACACTGGAGATGTTTTTTGAAAAGCCAGGTCAGGCAGACCCCGCAAGCAACTGCTCGAGAGGACCGTTTGTTGGCTCGAAAATCAAGGCCAGCCCATTTTCCACTGCAGCAGAGCTCCACCAGACCTGGTCCCCTGAAGTCCCTGTGTCAACCAGAACGGTTTGTCGGATTCTGTCCGAAATGGCCTCCATGGTCGAATCAGTACCCAGAAGCCAGCACTAAACAAAAGACAATTGAAAAACCGGTGTGGCATTTGCCAAGGCCCAAGCCTGCTAAAAGGATGGATGCTGGACAAGTGGAAGAAAGTGGTTTTTTTCAGATGAATCTTCAGTTGAACACACAGTTGCCGCAAATATTGCAGGAGACTACTGGAGCCCGCATGGATCCAAGATTCACCCAGAAAACAGTGAAGTTTGGTGGCGGAAAAATCATGGTCTGGGGTTACATCCAGTATGTGGGTGTGCGAGAGATCTGCAGGGTGGAAGGCAACATCATAGTTCAAATACCAAGAAATCTTAGCTACCTCTTATATTCCCAACCATAAAAGAGGCCAAACCAATAAATATGATGAACTCTGGGAGGCATGCAAGACGGCTTTCCTAGCTATTCCTGATGACTTCTCAATACATTGTATGAATCCTTGCCAAACCGATGGATGTGCAGTCCTTCAGCTCATGGAAGTCATACAAGATATTAAATTTGAATCTCACAGCACTATCTAATTTGCTGACATATTTTAGTATTTGTAGTAAATTTGTTCAATTTATGTAAAGGCGACAAAACTTTGTCTTGCCAAAATTGACCTTTCTGTCTGTTTAAATATTAAATCTTTTTTAGTGAACTAATTTATTTCAGTGCATTGAACATCATTTGGGGGGTTTTAGCTTTTCATGAGCTATTTCTACACCAATTGATTAATTAAAGTCAGGTTATAGCAGGTGTTTCTAAAAATAGATAGCGACAAGACTTTATCAGGGACTGTATTAAAAGAATCAATAGTGCTTACAAATTACATTTTGTTACATTTTCTTATCGTTTGTAAAAGGTTTTATTATTTAGTTTCTAAAGCTCTGTTGTAGTCAAATATTACAATGCTTTTTTAAGATGTAGAGAAACTGAATTTATGTTGCGGAGAAGTGCATTGAAGCGATCATTCATGGATTAGCATGTTATTAAGCATTTATAGTAAAATGTTCTGAAAAGTCGGAATAATGAATTTCTAACAAAAGTACAGCCGAAAATAGATAGAAAGAATAAAAATTAAAATCTACATGCATCAGTTTCCCGCCTGCCAAAAGTCTTCCTGACGTATGTACGGCACAAGCTGCCCGAAGCCGAAGTGAGAGTGGGTGAGAAGGTCAGGAGATTGCAAGTAACGGCAATCCCCGTGGCTCTTCGCTGGGTAGTGAAGCTGCCAAAACCCGCTGGCGGCGCCCGGACTCCAGCCGTCACAGGCCGAGATGAGACCTCAGATGCTCTGAGGCTTTACAAAGGGTTTACAGCCTGGTTGTCTTTTCCTGAATGTTTGTCTCGAAAAAAGCGACTCCATAAAGAGAGGGGGGTCCATTACATGGAGGACACAGAGTTTAGTTTTTGTGTTTTATTTGTCAGATATTCAGTATAATAATATAGAGATTATGAGAATAACTTGTCATGCAGTATGCCCCAATCTGCAATGGAAAAAAAGGAGGGACAGGGGCACCGCGGACAAGTCGAGCCAGTACCACGTAATGGAACAATGCCAATAGTGTTGTTTAGCTCGTGCAATCCTTTCTGTTTGTTCTATTTACAGAGCCATGGCTGCGCAGGAACACCAGATTTCTTTTCAGCGCAAACATAAAATAGAGCTATGTGATCGTGAGGAGATATTCACTGAATTGACAAAAATGTCTTTTGGGTTAACATCACTTACCATACCTTTTCAGCACGTCCTGAAGCAGAGGTAAGGCTGCAACTTGAGGTGTTTTCAATTAACACAGCTAACAAACGTTATCTGACTAGATCACAGATTTAACAAAGGTATATAAGTAAAGTTTAGAAATATACTTTAGGATCCTTTTTGGTTTGATAGCAGACTAACAGTAGCATGACGCATGACGCTGCAGTACCGGCAGCATTTCTAGGAGCTCCATTATATAATATATATATATATATATATATATAAAAGTTTGTTTTGTGATGTGACATTAAGTCAGGTCTTCCTCTCTTTACACAATGACATGACATCTTTATTACTGCCATTAGTTGATACCTTCATTAAGAAGTAGTAGTAATGTTAATGGATGCATATTGTTTCAGTGTTACCAACAGTTGGTAGGTAGTGCTACTGACTTCACAATTTAGGGTTTCAATACTATGGATCAGGAAAAGAAACGTTGATAACATGCCATTTATAACATTGTAACCTTGGTTTCAAATCGTTCTCTCTAAACAATATCAGCTAATTATGATATAGGTCAGTCCTGTGCTTCAGTGGCTTGTTGTTATGCTTTTTAGATTTGTTGATGTTCTTCAGAGTTTATGGCCAAGAAATATGCGGCAAATGAAATTTCCATCATCAGATATAGTTCATTATGGTCCAAACACGGCGGAGTCAAGTCCTCAAGAAGGAATTCCTGCCATTTCAATATGCATCAGTCAACAGTCAACACGCCTGCAAACGTGCACACCAGAGATCTTGTGTCATGGTTAAGGGATTAAACAACAGTCAACATATAAGGGAGGGACATGTTGGGACCACGGTTTCCTTGAACAATATCACAGCACGTTCATACTATACAGTGTTCCATTGGGATTTTTTTCAGCAGCAGGGTTTTATGCAATCATTTCTTTAAAGCATAATATGTCTTATATTATATTCCAGGATTTAGTGTCCATATAGTGTCTTATAGTATTATGGTGTCCACAGACAGTCTTTGAATCAGAATAAAATCAGTTTTGAGTCCATTCAGCTAATGAACAATTTAAGATAACATTACATTTTGCAATATGCATCTCAGATCCATTTTCACTTCCTATGACCACTGCTGGCATCACTGATAACATCATTGTGCCAAAATATGATCAATAATTTTGTCGCTGAGGAAAAATCTAGCAAATACACCACACCTTAGGATAAGGAGAACAGGTCATTTAACATCGCCGCACGTTTTACAAACAGTTTAGCAAAAACACATGCTGAGAGGAAACGTTAAATTTTTTCAAGTTGGATGTGAGCGCTATGCATTCCGCTAATGTTAATTGAACAGTGACGTTACGTAACGTGTCGGGGGAATACAACGTCTCCTGCAGCAGGGATTCAGAGCAACAGCAGAATTCGCTAACGTCAGCTTCTTGTCCCACCGATGCTCATAAACAGTAGGCCTACATTTATCAAAGTCAGTGTCCATAACTCTATTTACCAAACTACTGTAGCTGTCATATTCCACGGGAAGCGGTGAGCGCTATTTTCATGGTAATTTAGCTGACAAGGCTTTCGTCGCTGGTTGTCACTGGTCGCTATAAGTCATTACAAACAATAACAGAAGATAGGACATTTCCAAAACGTTTTAACTTCTCTGATTGTTTGTTGCTAACGTAGCTAAAAACGCCATTCAATTGACAGCCTTTGACCTTTGACCTGGACAGATTTGATTGCTAACTTGTAATCAGCGGTGAACAAACTTTATTAGTAGGTCCATTTTTACTGTATGACATTACAGAAGTCTTCGTTAGCATCTTGTGGCTGTAGCTAAGCTAGCATCATTTCAAAACTTTTAGTTAGTTTTAGCCAGTCCCCAGGTTTCGGGGACCCTTTGAGATTGTTGCAGCCCAAATGCCTGAGTTGCAGGAGCTTTTAAAAAATTGTGAAAAAAATGTGTTTTTGCAATGAAGTTGTGGGAGACAGAGAAAGTTGCAAAAAAGTTCTGATTTTTTTGTTTTATAATTCTTAAAAAATAAAAGGAAACTTGTTTTGAGGAGAATAAAAAAACTAATTTCTGAGTTTTCCTAGTAACCTTACCAAAAAGGCTCAGGATGCTGAAATGTTGGTAGAATATGAAAAGGGCTGGTGGATTTAGGACAAACATAATAATTTTATGAATTAATCAAATTGAACATGTCTGTCACTGGCTTGTTGATCTTTACATTGTAAGTTTCCTATCCTGGGCTGGGACACACATTAGCTATGTTTCGATCCACACATTTTTATCCAAATTAAGTGATATCAAATGAAAAATGCCTTATGGAAACAGGAAAATTTGATGGGATTGAATATCAGCACAAAGAAAATATTTCGGTCTCATATTTTAGGTTGCAACCCGCCACAAAACGAAAGAAGAAGAATTTTAGAGAATTCCGCTCTGTTTGCACACATGGCAGTGGCAACAAGACAGGTTTAAGTGGACGGACGAGAAGACAAGAGACTTTTTTAATTTGATTCATCAGGAACTCGCGAAGGAAATGGACGACAAAGGTTAGGACAAGCCGTGGGACGTCTCCAGAGTAAATGGAAGGCACTCAAACAACAATGTCTCAAATAAGAGTTGTTGCAGCGGTGCCGGAAGGAAAATAAAAGGGAAGTTACATCTGCATCATCATAGCAATGTGTTAGCGATGCATTGTTTTTTTTAATCTAGCTTGATATGTCGCTATCAGTGGCACATAAGCACTATTACAACTTGTCCAATGTTGATATGTGTTGGTAGACGGCGCAATCCATTTTGTCTGGAAAAACTTTGTTCCAAATGTTTGCTTGAATGTTGCGCAATTCTGTGCGAAAATGAATTTGATTGACAAGTGGATGGAACTTAGCTATTCATACGGTTTTAAAGAACTTATTGGACGTTAACTTAACATTGCACAATAACAAGCGTAGCTGTCCTCAATTAGGTCATCCGTACATCCTGAAAAACCGTGTGGCATTTGCCAAGGCCCACAGCCTGCTAAAAGGATGGATGCTGGACAAGTGGAAGAAAGTGGTTTTTTTCAGATGAATCTTCAGTTGAATTACACCACAGTTGCCGCAAATATTGCAGGAGACCTACTGGAGCAGGATCCAAGATTCACCAGAAAACAGTGAAGTTTGGTGGCGGAAAAATCATGGTCTGGGGTTACATCCAGTATGTGGGTGTGCGAGAGATCTGCAGGGTGGGAAGGCAATCAATAGTCTCAAATACCAAGAAATCTTAGCTACCTCTTATATTCCCAACCATAAAAGAGGCCAAACCAATAAATATTGATGAACTCTGGGAGGCATGCAAGACGGCTTTCCTAGCTATTCCTGATGACTTCATCAATACATTGTATGAATCCTTGCCAAACC
>NW_022605598.1:609919-624459 GCF_008692095.1 Etheostoma spectabile | reverse complement strand
CATTACCTGACTTTTAATTAATCAATTGGTGTAAGAAATAGCTCATATGAAAAGCTAAAACCCCCCCAAATGATGTTCAATGCACCTGAATAAATTATTTTCACTAAAAAAAGATTTAATATTTAAACAAGACAGAAAGTCAATTTTTGGCAAGACAAATTTTTGTCGCCTTTACATATGAACAATTTTACTACAAATACTAAAATCCAGCAAATTAAATAGTAGTGCTGTGAGATTCAAATTTAATATCTTGTATGACTTCCATGAGCTTGAAGGACTGCATCCATGCGGTTTGGCAAGGATTCATACAATGTATTGATGAAGTCATCAGGAATAGCTAGGAAAGCCGTCTTGCATGCCTCCCAGAGTTCATCAATATTTATTGGTTTGGCCTCTTTTATGGTTGGGAATATAAGAGGTAGCTAAGATTTCTTGGTATTTGAGACTATTGATGTTGCCTTCCACCCTGCAGATCTCTCGCACACCCACATACTGGATGTAACCCCAGACCATGATTTTTCCGCCACCAAACTTCACTGTTTTCTGGGTGAATCTTGGATCCATGCGGGCTCCAGTAGGTCTCCTGCAATATTTGCGGCAACTGTGGTGTAATTCAACTGAAGATTCATCTGAAAAAAACCACTTTCTTCCACTTGTCCAGCATCCATCCTTTTAGCAGGCTGTGGGCCTTGGCAAATGCCACACGGTTTTTCAATTGTCTTTTGTTTAGTGCTGGCTTCTGGGTACTGATTCGACCATGGAGGCCATTTCGAGACAGAATCCGACAAACCGTTCTGGTTGACACAGGGACTTCAGGGGACCAGGTCTGGTGGAGCTCTGCTGCAGTGGAAAATGGGCTGGCCTTGGATTTTCGAGCCAACAAACGGTCCTCTCGAGCAGTTGTCTTGCGGGGTCTGCCTGACCTGGGCTTTTCAAAAACATCTCCAGTGTCTTCAAATGTTTTTTTATCCTCTGTACTTGACGCTGAGACACATTGAAGGTGTCTGCCACATCAGCAGTGGATCTGGTCTTCAGCCTCTTGATAATCAAAACTTTAGTCTCAGGGTGAATCTTAGGCATGTTTGCAGATGTCTAGTTGCAGTTGATGTGAAGGTCTAGTGTACTGGGGTTGTTTTTATACACACCTGAGACCTAATTGATCCATTATTAGTCCCAGGTGAAGTTCATATGACAAGGCGACACACTTATTTCTTTGCAAAAATTGACTCAATGGGCTTTACCAAGCTGTGAATATTAGAATACTTTTGACAGTTTCTTTTTGCACTGAAACATTATTACAAAAGCTGTTGGGATTAAAATGAGCCTTTCTTGTAAATAATCTTGATTAGAAATATATTTCACGGCACTTCAGGTCATTTGTACACAGCGACAAGACTTTGTCAGGGACTGTACAGACTTGAAAATGTACTTAGTCCAGAAACAAAGTATTTGTACTTTGTTACATTCTGTTACATACTTTATTTCAGTCCCCTCAAAATCTGCAATGTCAAAACACTTTCCCTCCAAAAGGGCCACAGTTAGTATTCATCCACTGTTGTTCTGAGGCTTCCATAAGGTCTCCTCATCATCATAGGATTATGCTCAAGTGTAATAACCAGATTCTATAAGCAGATCTTGGTCTGTGCGTGTATATATACAGTGTGTGAGCTGTATACAATGCTGGTTTTGTCCCCTTGTTGATATTGCTGCATATAGCATGTGCTTCCATTCCTTGTCTGAGTTTCATGTGACTTATTACTCAGGAGTCTTGAAAACAGGTTCATTACGATAAAGTCCGATAGTCTTTATTTGAGTACCAGTTGCTTAGCTTGTGTGTGTTCATTCCTGTGTGTGGATGAGCCCCGAGTCTGTAATGCCGTAGTCCTGCAAAGAAGGAATGTGTGTTGGTTTGAGTCTATGAGGAGTGTGTTTATTTATTCCTCAGCTGACAGCTGATAGCAGCTGGGGAGACGTGGGGGGAGGGGGTTCTGCATGGTCAACTAACAACATCATCATGAACCATATCAGACCATGAATGTTGACAAAGAATGTAAGTCGCAAAAGGTAAAAGGTAAAAATTTAAACTTAAAAGGCATAATACGCAGTATTTTACAAAAAACACTTTGTGTGTACATACAAGCTATTATTCTACCAATAAATATTGTGTTGGACTGATAGTAATTTGATAACAAAGGCAGCATTAGTGCAACAGAGTTGCTTGGTTAAACAGCAGAGCAATGATGAGAGCATTATGTGTGTGTGTGTGTGGATGTGTGTATTGTGTGTGTGTGTGTTGTTGTGTGTTTGTGTCTGTCCAGTGGAGACCTTTGCAGCTGTGTGACCAACTTGTCACTAAGCCAACACAAACATTCTCCACTGTAATGGTGTGTTTTGCCTCAGTTTGACGCCTCCCTCTGTTGGAAACATAGCAGCATGGTTGTAGCTGTTTGAGGTCCTGGAGGGGTACAGATATGGGACTGGGGTCTTCATTGAAGGAGCTGCTCCATTGTGAGGTCTCCAAAGAAAAAAAAAAACCCACTTGGTTACTTTAAGTCACAGCTGTGCAGCTTCAGTTGTCATGAAAAAGAGCACTGTGCAAACTAGGACACAGTCGCCACAGAGCCTATCTTATCTGTCACGAGTACCACCTAACAGCTTTATGACAAAACATTCTCATACTGTTGAGAAACTGTTGCGATAATAAACAACATGCTTTTTTCCACAGAGGTCCTTGAAAAAAATAAGAGTAATGTACTCTTTTTCTCCTTGCTAGGTTGGTGGGTGGTGTCACTCCCCGATGTGAGTCCGGTACAGATTTGAGTTGCGCGTGCTCAGATTTAAACGCTTCATGTAATAAACCTTTCTCATTGTCTACAAACAATAACAGAAGATGGAATCATTTAAAAAATGTGTTAGCTATCTATGATTGTTTAATTGCTACTGTTGTCTCAAACGGCATTCGAGTGACAGCCTTTGTTGTGTTTGATTGCTACTTGTAACAGCAGTGTACAAACTTCATTAAGTAGGTCCATTTTGTATTGACATTATAGAAGTCTCTCATTAGCATTTTGTAGGCTACTTTTTGCAAAATGACGCATGCGCACTCAAATCTGCACACGACTTACATCGGGGAGTGACAGGTGGCGCTAAGAGTAAAGAAGTTATAGGAAAACAGATCATTTAAACTGAAACCTAGCATACAGACATTGCTTGTCCCTTACTTGGATGCCCCCCGAACCCTGTTGTAAAACAGCAGTGGTTCTAAATGAGTAAAACCTGGAGAAATGATTCTTGTATCGCTACGTAATGAATTATGGATGATGTCATAGGTTGAAAAGAAATTATGGCAACGTTGCAACCTGTTTCTCAAATCAATTTATGTCTTTATTGGCTTAAAGTTTCAACAACAATGTTGCCAGAGCATCAAATTCAATTTGTATTTGGACAGAACAATAACAGAAAAATGAGCATTAACACAATTAACTATTAGGATTGATTTAAATTCATTATATATACAGTGCATATTGCATTGTGCTATAATTTGCGTTACTCTGGTGTTTGGAGAGCAGTGTTGTGGTGAGGCTGCTCAGACTGTGTCTGAGTTGGGGCTGTTAGCCTTACTACCAACTGACATAGGGGACTCTTATCTAGGCTCAGCTCTTGAGTTTTGTCCCAGCGGGTAAAGCTCTGATGACTGAGTGGACACCATACTGCCGTACAGGTCAATGGGCGGTGACATGTGAAATATTTAAGCCAGATTTTATTTGGAATTCGCACGTAAGGCTTTTCCAAATCTTTTGTGAATACCATGTTGAGGCTGATAAGTAGGTATAACTCATGCGATGTTCAATGATGTGATCATTTGGGTAAATTGGTGTTGGTTCTCCTACATCTGGGACTGTTTGAAAGATCACACGACTTTTTTTTCTTCCTACTATGTCCAACTGTTGCTGTGTCCTGTTTTAGTAGGAGACAGTAGAATGAGGTCATCGGCATACAAGACTTTACCTTTCTATCTAAGATGGAGAGGCCTGGAGCAGCACACTGATCCAACTCACCAGCAAGCTCCTTAGTTTACTGCAGTGTTTTTCCTGGCTAAGAATGGCCTTGGCGGGACAAATATTAGGTGGGGGGGGTCTTGGGGTCCTCCCCCGGAGTTTTGAAAGTCAAAGACTTCTTTGCATTCTGATAAATTTTTTGGCACCAATTTATGACAAAAACATCTTTATTGATGTCAAGTAAAAACAAGATTCTGGTGGCAGGTAACCATTCAAATATAAATATATAAAATATATAAATATAAAGTGGCCTGTCCAGCTTGTTTCAGGAGTCACGACAGTGCCGATAAAGTGGCCGCAACTCTTGTATGCCTCGCATTAGGTGTTAAAACCAACTGTACAAAACACAGAACTGGAATACTATTCACTACACACAGTACGAGATGTTTGTAATCGCTTATAAACTGTCTCAGGTCACTTACAGTTTTCATAATCTTGACTCAATGCCATCATATTGTGGGCCTGAAGAAGAATGTCAAAATGTTTTTCTCAAAACAGGAGAATCTCCAGGAGTATATATCTAATCTATATATAGATATGATATATACTGTATATATTGTGTCCCCCATCAGGGGGGAGAGTCTGGGGGATAATGGTAAGTAGGACTATTGGATGTTTCTCTGAAGCCCTAGTAGAGAAGAGGGTGGAAGGACTGCATCCTAGGGCCGTGTCTTTGAGGGTCTTCACAAAGATCTTCACCTTCTCTTTGTGAGATGGAGTCTATCATAGAGCTCCCAGATGCCAATGTTGGGTGGAGCGCCAGGCAGATCCTAAGCTGATCTCCATATATGTCATGGATGACATGGGGGGTTAGCGGTTTCAGGGAATTCCTTTCCTGCCGGCTCCGCCATCTTTCTCACTGCCTTAGAAGTGTCCTTTTGGATTCTGGCAATTCAGTTGTTCTGTGTGAAAGTTGATGATCTTCTGCACACGATCCTCAATGAACTTCCTTCGCAGACACAAGCTTCTCTCTCTTTCCTCGGCATTAAGAGTTCTAATAGTCTACTTTTTAAACAGCTTCGTTGCCTGGCCTGTGCAGCGTTTAGATGCACTTTCTCACCAGGAAAAAACTCATTTTGTGTCCAGGAATTTCCACTTTGAGTCAGCCAGCAGAACCACCATGGGGCTCGTTCTCCAAGAGGCTGGAATGGGCAGAGCTGCTGTTAGCAGCTGGCAGCTGGCTATGTGGGCGAATAGGGAGCTAACTGGAAGATGCACTTCTCATTGCCGTTTCTTAGCAACGACATGACTACCCTGCATTTTGCAGTTTTCCTACTTCCAAAGCATGGAGGTCTGTCATTTTATCATAGGTACACTTCAACTGTGAGAGCCGGAATCTAAAACAATAATCCAGAAAATCACTTTGCATTACTAAGTATTGATCACCTACCACCATTAAGAATTCCGTCTCTACAGACTTGTTAGTTTTTCTTTAAGAAGACCTTCTGTCTTCACTCATACCTGTATTAACTGCACCGGTTTGAACTCATAACCTGTAAAAAGACACCAGTCCACACATTCAATCAAACGACCTCCAACGTCTCCACAATGGCCAAGACTGTGGAAGGACATCAGGGATAAAATTGTAGACGTGCACAAGGCACCGTCAGGGATGGGCTACAGGACAATAGGCAAGCAGCTTTTAATTTTAATTTTATTGATCCCCTATGGGGAAATTACATTTACACTCTGTGTCCACACTTTGTTAGTTTACACACAGTCCTGAACTACACACACAGCTCAGGATCTGTGCATGCACTAATGGAGAGATGTCAGAGTGAGTGGGCTGCCACTGAACCAGCGCCCTGAGTGGGTGGGGGGGGGTACGGTGCCTTGCTCAACAGTACCTGGCAGTGCCCAGGAGTGAAGTGGCATCTCTCCAGCCACCAATCCACACTCCGTACTTTTGGTCCATAGGGGACTTGAACCAGTGACACCTCCGGTTCCCAAACCCAACTCCGTACGGACTGAGCTACTGCCACCCCCAGCTCGGTGAGAAGGAAACAACTGTTGGCGCAGTTATTAGAAAATGGAGAAGATCAAGATGACGGTCAATCTCCCTCGGTTCTGGGGCTCCATGCAAGGTCTCAACTCGTGGGCATCAACGATCATGAGGAAGGACGTCAGGACCTGGTCAATGACCTGAAGCTGGGCAGCAGTCTCAAGAAAACCATTAGTAACACACTACGCCGTCATAAGTAAAATCCTGCAGCGCAGTCAAGGTCTTCCTGCTCAAGCCCGCATGTCCAGGCCCGTCTGAAGTTTGCTAATGACCATCTAGTCCAAGAACGTCATGTGGTCTGATGAGACAGAAATACTCCACTGTATGTGTGTATGGAGAAGAAGAAGGAGCACAACCCAAAGACCACCATCCCAACTGTGAAGCATGGAGGGTGGAGACATAATTCTTTGGGGATGCTTTTCTGTAAGGGGACAGGCCGACTGCACCGTGTTGAGGGGTAGATGGATGGGGCCAACTATGCCAGATCTTGGCCAACAACCTCCTTCCCTCAGTAAGAGCATTGAAGATGGGTCGTGGCTGGGTATTCCGCATGACGAGGACCCGAAACACACAGCCAGGGCAACTAAGGAGAGGTTAAGTTCTGTTTTCTGATGTATCAATTATGTTTGTCATGCAATAAAATGCAATATTATTTAAAATCTTGAATGGGATTTCAGGATTTGTTTTAGATTCCATCTCTAACAGTTGAATGTGACCTATGATAAAAAATTACAGACTCCTACATGCTTTGTAAGTAGGAAAACCTGCACAATTAGCAGTGTATCAAATACTTGTTCTCCAACTGTAATCTACAAATACTAATTATTTTTCAGATTTGATACATTTGCAACATTGTCCTGTACAGCCTGATGCAGGCTAACAGGTTGCAGAGCATCAAATTTTCACTACACACCCTTCCAAAAGAAAAAAGGCCTTAAAGAAAAAAATATGCAGCTTTTCCCATCAGTGCAGGACTCTAAAACAGTCTCAAGGTGGGGAGTGCTCCCTCTGATGCAGTTCACCAGAAATACAGAAATGCAAATTAAGTACCATGCTCAGTCAAAGTGTTCAGCTGAGAGACAAGTGATGGATTTTACTTTGGAGACTTGCCTCAACCTGTCAAGCGTTTCAGAAATGTAACAACAGCAGATTTTCCTTTACATTGTGACGTAATATGATATGGAAAATGATGGAAAGAAAATGGTCTAATCCATATTAATTGTTTGATGACTGTTTTCTGGTAGGCGTCATTGCTATGGTTTGTCCATCTTATGGTTGTTTTTGCTAGTTCTGTTTACTTGGTTCTGTCTTTCTAATGTAGAGGGTGATTTTACCGTGGTCAGATAAGGGTGTTGGGGGGATACTGTGAATGCTCCCAGACAAAGAGGTCTAGGTCTCTACCGTGCTATTAAAGAGCTCATATTATGCTACAGGTTCATAGTTGTATTTATAAGTTGGACCATAGTAGGTTTACATGTTCATTTTCTAAAAAAAACCATATTTTTTGTTGTATTGCACATTGCTGTACCTCCTCTTTTCACCCTTCGTGTTGAGCTCACTGTTTTAGCTACAGAGTGAGGCATCTCACTTCTATGCTATCTTTATAGGAGTCGCACATGCTCATACCCAGTTAAGGACTACTAGCCAGTCAGAAGCAGAGTATGAGGGCGTGCCATGCCAGCAGCTAGGTGAGCATTATAACGTGTGTTACAAAATGATGCACATTCGTTCTGAAGTAAATTTGGACTCCAATAGAGCCGGTTGGAACAGTTGGTGAACAGTGTTGGAGATGGTAAGCCCTTTGTGGTGGATTAGGCTTTTTCACTTTGAAACCTACACATGCACAAAAAAGCTATATAACACATAAAGGAAATTAATGAGCACACAAAAAAAAATGAGCACTTTAATATAATCTGGTAATATGTACCTGTCTTGGCATAAGGTCTCCACAGATCAGTACACTTCCCTGGGCTTGGTAGTGATTAATCTCACCTTCAAGAATGGAGAACAGTTTTCATTATACTAAAGGATTATAGGGGGGGGATACAGTGACACAAGCAGGATACCATTTTATAGTATGCCCATTTTAGGCTACCTTGTATGTTAAAGGTTAACTACCGTTTTTTTCAACCTAACTCTATATCTTGTGTTTTTGTGTCTAAGTGACTGATTGGAACAACAATCTTTGACATCGGTTCATAGATGGTGTAACGGTTACAAAACCATCGGTTCGGTACGTACCTCAGTTTCAAAGTCACGGTTTGGTTTAATTTCGGTACAGTAGGAAAAAAAACTCCAACACGTAAAGTAAAGAACAACACAAAGCTTGTTGTTTTTTTTTTAGTTTTTTTTAACAAGTGTTTTATTGAATTTTGATTAACAAGATATTTCCCAAGAAACTTATTTCAAGTCACACTTAATTCCCAACACAACAGAACACATCGCTCTCTTCACTTTAAAAAAAATACAAAGGTATCAAACAAGAATGGGTCTGTATTAGAGTGCGGATCGGGCCGGATTTTTCGTCCGAGCCGGCCCGCGTTCCGACAGAGCAGTAACCGACCCGACCCGAGCCCGACAGGCATTAAGATATTATGTCCGACCCGACCCGAGCCCGCAGTTAAAATCGCATTTGTTCTCATACTAATGACACATGTACGTTTGTTGTGTGGAAAACCCGCTTTATTAAGCAATTGTAGGAAGGTATTCGGAAATGTCAACAGATGAGCGCATCAATGCACACGGGCCACAAGTGCCATTAACACAGGCGCGCACAAGAGGCCCTCATAGCCAATTGAAATTCAATTAACATAGCCCTATCAAAATGGGCAAAGCTAACAGAACAACATCTTCCATCGTTCACTGCCACATGTGCTTTAATACGCACGTCTTCGTTGTCACAGCTAGTTTACAACAAATTTCCCACACAGAAACGGTGTTAGGGTAATTTTAACATTTTTTTAATCCAAAAACGAACATTTGCATCAGTGAAACAGGCCCATTGGTTACCTACAATAAGCTGTTTTAAATTCAAAATGTTCAATGCCTTATCGCGCTGATGTGACCGAGCCCGACCCGAACCCGAGCATCCTTTCTAAAAATCAGTTCGAACCCGCCCGGTCCCGTCGGCTCGGTCGGGTATCCTCCTCTATCTGTATACACAGCAAATATCCCAGGTACCCGAAACCAAATATACAGTACTGTACTTTGCACACAAAATTTACATTTTCCAGCAAGACACTATAACAGAAAGGAATAATAATATCCAATCTATAAAATAAATAGCCCTACTTCATAGTTACACCTCCTGTAAAAAGTGACCAATATTATTGTTTTTAATGTAGTAAATAACGGCTTTCAAATTTCTTCGTATACATTCATTTTGTTTTTAGTAAAATATGTTTTTTTTCCAAGACCATACACTGTGCCGGACTTAATCCAAGCTCCAATTACTGGTGGATCAGACTTTTCCAGCTAAGAGTGTCTTCTTTTAGCTTGCATTATAGCTAGATCTATAATGTACGCTGTTGGTGATTTAGTTTTTGCTTCTAAGGAATATTCAAGGGTAGAATCATCTTTGCAAAATATCACTTTTACCCAAAATTCTCTAATAATCCTGCACTCCCAAACACCATGCACAAATGATCCCTAGCTTCTCTACATTTAAAGCACATTCTTCATAAACTTATTTAATTTGACAGGAGTTAATAATCTGCATCAACCAGTTATACTGAAGTAGTTTTAAGCTAACATTGCTTGTTGTTTTTTATTAACGTTTGTAAATAAAATCAGTTTACAATTTTTTTTAAACTAACTTTTAAATTAATTGTAATAATAAAATAGCGTAATAAATAAAATACTGCTGCCAACTACTACCAATAAATTCTCCATAAGTGAAGATTTTAAAAGAAAATAACATAATAAAATATATAAAGCTGTTTTTGCTTGAATAAAGGGCTGGTACACTATACTGTATAATGACTACAGTGCGTTCTGGATTAAACACATTTTGGTCAGCTTAATTGAATGTCTTAATATTTGGTGTGTATTATAATGCCCTTGTTTTGTTTGACTCACAGCTCCCTGTGTGACTACATTAGTGTGATTCATCCTTCATAAGCAATCTAGCACACAGCAGCAGAGCAAATCATACGCTCTGTAGCTATGTTTCCATCCACAGGTTTTTTATCCAATTAAGTGATATTGAATGAAAAATGCCTTATGAAACAGTAAAATTGGATGGAATTTCATGAATATCGACTCAAAGGAAATACGTCCGGTCTCATCGATTTTATCTTGATCAATATGTATATCAATTAAGTTTTAGGTCATTTTTATGGTTTCAACCCGCCACAAACGAAGAAGAAGAAGTTTAGTTAATTTCCGGCCAGGATTTCCGCTCTGTTTGCACAACGGCGGTGTCAACAAAACAGATGAAGTGGACGGACGAGGAGAGAGAACTTTGTAGAGAATGGAAACAGCAAGACATGTCTCAAAAAAGAGTTTCTCGCAGTGGGGCCGAGGAAAAATAAAAGAAGTTGCTCTGCATCACCATAGCAGGTGTTGTGTGCGTTGTTTTCTTATTCTACTTGACATGTGTGCTATCAGCTGGCACATGAGCACCATTACAACTTGTGTAATGTTGATCATGTGGTTGGTAGACGGCGCAATCTATTTTGTCTAGAAAAACTTGTTTGCAAACGTTTTTTGAATGTTGTGCTAATCAGTGCGAAAATGAATCAAAACACCTTCAATGTCTAAAATCAATTCTATACCAATTTGATTGCAAACAGCATGTGACGTCATTACGCACAGGTTTTTATTCGCTTTAAAGCCGTTGGATGAAACACACTTTCCCCACTTTGTTCGCATGGATTTTTTTTACCAACTTCAGATATTTTGATTGCAGTGGATGGAAGCTTGTGCAGCCGACATGTCATCTTAACAGCCTTGCATTCGAACGTTAGCTGTTAGTTAGCTAGTCTCACAATGCTGGACTAAACAGCAGCAGGTCTGCCTAGCTAAATGTCACACTACGGCCACATAAGTATTTTTAATACTTGGTTTCATTACCGTGTTTTAATAACCTTTCTTCTTTTAATACACTCAAACAAATTTAAAATGCAACCTTTTATGCCCCCATTTTTCATAAGCTGAACCTCAAAGATCTAATGCTTTTTTCTATGTACACAAAAGGCTATTACTCTCCATATTGTGACAAATCGGTCAATACCTGTGTTAGTAAGCACTTCTCCTTTGCAAAGATAATCCATCCAGCCATCCAATAAAAGGCCACTCTAAAATGTGCAGTTTTACCACACAGCACCAAGCCACAGATGTTCGCCAGTTTTGAGGAGCGTGCAATTGGCATGCTGACTGCAGGAATGTCCACCACTGTGACCGGTTTTCGGAGCCAGCTCATGAAAACGGGGCAAAAACAATGGTTTGTATTATAATTTGGTTGCAAAGGAGTTAACGCTATTTATCTCAAAAAGCAACGTTAGTTACTACTGCAAGAAATGGTTTCTTGGAGACCTGGAGGTGTTGTAAGACTCTGAAGTGTTGTCAAGTGTTCGCACTGTGTATGTCACGTCAGATTTTATTGTTTTTTTTTTTTTCATTTATTAGATAGAGATAGTAGAGAGACATGAAAGGGGGAGAGAGATGGGGGGATGGGGATTTATTTTTAATTTTATTTAAAATGAAACCATCTTTGGCAGTAACGTTGTTACTAGCTTTAACCACATAAATTAGCTAACTCAAGTGTTAGCAACGCATAGCTGCTTTGCAAGCCAAAAAATATGGCCTTGGCAACAGAATGAAGGTTAATAAAACAAAATAAGCATACTGGCTAACGTTAGATTGCTTGTGAAGGATAATGTAGTCACAACAGGAAAAATGTTATTGTAATCATAAAAAAATTAATAGCAGGTGTTTCTACAAAATAGATAAGCGACAAGACTTTTATCAGGGACTGTAGTTAAGAAGAATCAATAGTGCATTACAAATTACATTTTTGTTACATTTTCTGATCAGTTTTCCCGCCTGCCAAAACGTCTTCCTGACCGTTATGTACGGCACAAGCCTGCCCGAAGCCCGAAGTGAGAGTGGGTGAGAAGGTCAGGAGATTGCAAGTAACGGCAATCCCCCGTGGCTCTTCGCTGGGTAGTGAAGCTGCCAAAACCCGCTGGCGGCGCCCGGACTCCAGCCGTCACAGGCCGAGATGAGACCTCAGATGCTCTGAGGCTTTACAAAGGGTTTACAGCCTGGTTGTCTTTTCCTGAATGTTTGTCTCGAAAAAGCGACTCCATAAAGAGAGGGGGGGTCCATTACATGGAGGACACAGAGTTTAGTTTTTGTGTTTTATTTGTCAGATATTCAGTATATATAATATAGAGATTATGAGAATAACTTGTCATGCAGTATGCCCCAATCTGCAATGGAAAAAAGGAGGACAGGGGCACCGCGGACAAGTCGAGCCAGTACCACGTAATGGAACAATGCCAATAGTGTTGTTTAGCTCGTGCAATCCTTTCTGTTTGTTTTCTATTTACAGAGCCATGGCTGCGCAGGAACACCAGATTTCTTTTCAGCGCAAACATAAAATAGAGCTATGTGATCGTGAGGAGATATTCACTGAATTTGACAAAAATGTCTTTTGGGTTAACATCACTTACCATACCTTTTCAGCACGTCCTGAAGCAGAGTAAGGCTGCAACTTGAGTGTTTTCAATTTAACACAGCTAACAAACGTTATCTGACTAGATCACAGATTTAACAAAGGTATATAAGTAAAGTTTCAGAAATATACTTTAGGATCCTTTTTGGTTTGATAGCAGACTAACAGTAGCATGACGCATGACGCTGCAGTACCGGCAGCATTTCTAGGAGCTCCATTATATATATATATATATATATATATATATATATAAAGGTTTGTTATTGTGATGTGACATTAAGTCAGGTCTTCCTCTCTTTACACAATGACATGACATCTTTATTACTGCCATTAGTTGATACCTTCATTAAGAAGTAGTAATGTTAATGGATGCATATTTGTTTCAGTGTTACCAACAGTTGGTAGGTAGTGCTACTGACTTCACAATTTAGGGTTTCAATACTGATGGATCAGGAAAAGAAACGTTGATAACATGCCATTTATAACATTGTAACCTTGGTTTCAAATCGTTCTCTCTAAACAAATATTCAGCTAATTATGATTATAGGTCAGTCCTGTGCTTCAGTTGGCTTGTTGTTATGCTTTTTAGATTTGTTTGATGTTCTTCAGAGTTTATGGCCAAGAAATATGCGGCAAATGAAATTTCCATCATCAGATTATAGTTCATTTATGGTCCAAACACTGGCGGAGTCAAGTCCTCAAGAAGGAATTCCTGCCATTTCAAATATGCATCAGTCAACAGTCAACACGCCTGCAACCGTGCACACCAGAGATCTTGTGTCATGGTTAAGGGATTAAACAACAGTCAACATATAAGGGAGGGACATGTTGGGACCACCGGTTTCCTTGAACAATATCACAGCACGTTCATACTATACAGTGTTCCATTGGGATTTTTTTTTCAGCAGCAGGGTTTATATGCAATCATTTCTTTAAAGCATAATATGTCTTATATTTATATTCCAGGATATAGTGTCCATATAGTGTCTTATAGTATATGGTGTCCACAGACAGTCTTTGAATCAGAATAAAATCAGTTTTGAGTCCATTCAGCTAATGAACAATTTAAGATAACATTACATTTTGCAATATGCATCTCAGATCCCATTTTCACTTCCTATGACCACTGCTGGCATCACTGACATAACATCATTGTGCCAAAATATGATCAATAATTTTGTCGCTGAGGAAAAATCTAGCAAATACACCACACCTTAGGATAAGTGAAACAGGTCATTTAACATCGCCGCACGTTTTACAAACAGTTTAGCAAAAACACATGCTGAGGAAACGTTAAATTTTTTCAAGTTGGATGTGAGCGCTATGCATTCCCGCTAATGTTAATTGAACAGTGACGTTACGTAACGTGTCGGGGGAATACAACGTCTCCTGCAGCAGGGATTCAGAGCAACAGCAGAATTCGCTAACGTCAGCTTCTTGTCCCACCTCGAGTCTCATAAACAGTAGGCCTACATTTATCAAAGTCAGTGTCCATAACTCTATTTACCAAACTACTGTAGCTGTCATATTCCACGGGAACTGCGTGAGCGCTATTTTCATGGTAATTTAGCTGACAAGGCTTTCGTCGCTGGTTGTCACTGTCGCTATAAGTCATTACAAACAATAACAGAAGATAGGAATCATTTCAAAAACGTTTTAACTTTCTATGATTGTTTGATTGCTAACGTTAGCTAAAAACGCCATTCAATTGACAGCCTTTGACCTTTGACCTGGACAGATTTGATTGCTAACTTGTAATCAGCGGTGAACAAACTTTATTAAGTAGGTCCATTTTTACTGT
>NW_022605598.1:609582-609909 GCF_008692095.1 Etheostoma spectabile | reverse complement strand
CAGAAGTCTCTCGTTAGCATCTTGTGGCTTGTAGCTAAGCTAGCAATCATTTCAAAACCCTTTTAGTTAGTTTTAGCCAGTCCCTCCAGGATTTCGGGGACCTTTTTGAGATTGTTGCAGCCCAAAATGCCTGATGTTGCAGGAGCTTTTGTAAAAAATTGTGAAAAAAATGTGTTTTTTGCAATGAAGTTGTGGGAGACAGAGAAAGTTGCAAAAAAAGTTCTGATTTTTTTTGTTTTATAATTCTTAAAAAATTAAAAGGAAACTTGTTTTGAGGAGAATAAAAAAACTAATTTCTGAGTTTTCCTAGTAACCTTACCAAAAAGG
>NW_022605598.1:608919-609572 GCF_008692095.1 Etheostoma spectabile | reverse complement strand
TGCTGCAAATGTTGGTAGAATATGAAAAGGGCTGGTGGATTTAGGACAAACATAATAATTTATTGAATTAATCAAATTTGAACATGTCTGTCACTGGCTTGTTGATCTTTACATTGTAAGTTTCCTATCCTGGGCTGGGACACACATTAGCTATGTTTCGATCCACACATTTTTATCCAAATTAAGTGATATCAAATGAAAAATGCCTTATGGAAACAGTAAAATTTGATGGGATTGAATATCAGCACAAAGAAAATATGTTCGGTCTCATCATTTTATGGTTGCAACCCGCCACAAAACGAAGAAGAAGAAGTTTTAGATAATTTCCGCTCTGTTTGCACACATGGCAGGTGTCAACAAGACAGGTTTAAGTGGACGGACGAGAAGACAAGAGACTTTTTTAATTTGATTCATCAGGAACTCGCGAAGGAAATGGACGACAAAGGTTAGGACAAGCCGTGGGACGTCCTCCAGAGTAAATGGAAGGCACTCAAACAACAATGTCTCAAATAAGAGTTGTCTTGCAGCGGTGCCGGAAGGAAAATAAAAGGGAAGTTACATCTGCATCATCATAGCAATGTGTTAGCGATAGCATTGTTTTTTTTAATTCTAGCTTGATATGTCGCTATCAGCTGGCACATAAGCACTATTAC
>NW_022605598.1:608700-608909 GCF_008692095.1 Etheostoma spectabile | reverse complement strand
ATGTTGATCATGTGTTGGTAGACGGCGCAATCCATTTTGTCTGGAAAAACTTTGTTCACAAATGTTTGCTTGAATGTTGCGCAATTCTGTGCGAAAATGAATTTGATTGACAAGTGGATGGCAACTTAGCTATTCATACGGTTTCATAAAGAACTTATTGGACGTTAACTTAACATTGCACAATAACAAGCGTAGCTGTCCTCAATTTA
>NW_022605598.1:608608-608690 GCF_008692095.1 Etheostoma spectabile | reverse complement strand
GTACATCTCATCTCCGGTTTTTCCTGCATCCACCGTGTCTGTTTGTGTGCGAGTGTGTGTGACTGTGTGTGTGTGTGTGTGT
>NW_022605598.1:606256-608598 GCF_008692095.1 Etheostoma spectabile | reverse complement strand
TGTGTGTGTGTGTGTTTGTGTGTGTGCGCACGCGTCAGTCGCAGTGGGAACTGAGCAGCCCTGCCCGCTGCAGAGAGCTGACAGGATTGAAACAGCAGCTGCTTCAGCAACATCAGAGTGAAAAAACATTACAGCGTACATTGATGTTAAAATGTATACAGGCTGGCAGGACGGTCTGACATGTTATGCACGGTCCTTCTTTCAGTTTTGTTGGTAAATGTGAGATGTTCGAGTCACACATGTCTCATTAAACAAAAAAATGAATATGGCAACGTACGCGTGACGTCAACCCGTTCTCACCCCCGCTCGGCCATTAGCTCTCAGAATCACTTGCTGATACAGAGTCTGGCACGTGGGACTGCTGGGATTGGTTGAAGTCGCGGGAAACTCCAGTTATTGGTCAAATTGCAAAAAAAGTTGCGATGATTGGTCAATATTGCGAGTCGCACCAAAGTGATTGTTTGAATTTGCGTGAATTTAAGCAATTGCAACATCACAAAATCCTGGAGGGACTGGCTTCTTGTTTTTTCTTATGTCCTCGTTTCTGTAGTGTCTGTGTTTTGGGAACTCTATGGGTTCTACTTACCATTCAGAGAGCTGGTTCACAACCAAATCTCAGTATGTAAAAAAACTAAAATATGATACCTAAAATATTTCTTTGTCAAGAGTCACACCAAATCTATCTTGTTTCTTGTGGACAGCCTTACATTTCTCAGTGCATCTTCTTATCAGCTGCAGTGCATCCATGCTTTATGTCCGTCTCAAACCGGTACAATGTGAGTTCTACGGATATGATGTTGCAATTTTGGAAAGTGCGTTAAATGCTATATATTTGGCATTTGCCTGATAATCCAAACTGCTGTCTTGTATTGTAAGCAAAACAGGCCCCTTTCAGCGGCTAATGTAGCTGAGAATGCTGCTGTTGGTTTTGGAATGTAGCCCATTACAAAGAGTTCCAAAAGGTTTGATGTAATCTAGACCCAATCTGCAAGCGTAAGGGCAATCTTCATGAATTAATGTCCGTGTAATCCATGGACTTTAGCATGAAGTGGTTAGAGTAAGGAAGCTCCCCAAAATCTGCCCTTAAATGGTAACGTGTGACTTCAGGGGCCCTCCTGACATTTCCATATCTGCACACTGAGGTCCTTTTCATTTTCCCTGAGCCTACTCAGTGCTAGGGAATCTAACCCAGTTTCCACAGAAGGGTCCAGGGGCCTTCCAAGAAGAGATCCACAACAGAAAAATGATTCAAACCCATGACCTATTTTTTTTTTTTTTTAGTCAGCACAAATGTATCAAATGCCCCCCCCGCCTCGCTGACTGTACATACATGTACAGAAGACTTATGAGCCAGGGACCTCTGACAACAATAAGCAGTCAGACCAGACCTTATCCAACTGTTGCTCTGTATTCACTGAAGGATCCCACTGCACACACTTACTTATCTGCTAACTTTTAGAAACGGATCCAACTACACTTTAGTCAACATTACAGTTATAAGGCTGCACTAATTACCTAAGTTTTTTTTTATTTTTATTTTTTTTACATCAGTCTCAATCAATCACAAACATGACTTACAGTTTGGAGCCTGAGGCTGTGGACATCCGACGCCTCTCCGTTTGATGCGTCCAGGGCGCAGCGTGCCGAGCGTAGAGCTCCCCAAGGCGGACGGCGGGGAGCCGGAGAGTCCCCGAGGCAGAGAGCGCTCAGCACCCGGCATTCCTGCCTCTGTTTGAGCAGCTCCAGCTCACACAGGCCGGCCAAGCTGGCCTCGAGCCGCTCCTTATTCCGACTGCGCTCCGCTTTAATGGGCAGAGAGAACCCCGGGAACATGGCTCCAAAAGAGCCTGGGAGCTTTTGTAAAGACATCCTGGCTTCCCGTTTTCCTCTTTACTGTTTCCCAACAAAGGGAGGCTGGACTCACCGCTGTCGGACTCAGACCCGTTCCCCTCCTCTCGCCTGAGCTCCTCGTCCTCCGGTGAAGTTAGTTTGAAGTTGGACACACCTTTCCTCCTGCCAGCGGGCTCTTCTCACGTCCCCCCCCCACCCCCGTGTTGGCAGTCTTTGTCCTTGGTTTAACGGATGCGGGCTGCTTTAGGAAGGGCCAATATTAATGTTTAAATAGCCTAACACAAAACCAATGTTTTTTTTTTTTACAATACTTCACGCTAGCTCTCCTATATTGGTTAAAATTATGATTCAATTAGCATCATTACATACATACATAACATGCAGTTGAAGAAGCTTAAAATCCCTTTTGAACAGATGTGTCCTAGTGGGGTGTGTAGTCACTTCATCATGTCACATGGATACATGTAAATGTAAATGTAAATGTGCTGTAT
>NW_022605598.1:604140-606246 GCF_008692095.1 Etheostoma spectabile | reverse complement strand
CTTTTCCAGTCTTAACAACTGCTCAAAGCGCAGCGCATGTAACATGTAGTAAAATGCTACAAACACACAAGGGGGACCAGCTTGGGCGCCCAGATAGCTCAGTTGGCAGAGCAGGTGCCCATATGTAGATTTACTCCTCAACGCAGTGGGTCCAGGGTTTGACTCCGACCTGCGGCCCTTTGCAGCCTGTCATTCTCCCCTTTCATTTCTACAGCTGTCCTGTCAAAAAAGGCATAAAAATGCCCCAAAAATAATCATAAAAAGGAGGCAAGCATTTTCTGGCATCCCTAAGTGAAAAAGTAGACAGTTTCATCCAATCAGATTGAGGCCAGGTTTGACCAACAACTCATTGTAAAAATACAAACAAAAAAACCCCCAGGGAGGCCAGGTTGAACCTGGCTTCTCACCAATCACGTGCCAGCCGGCTTCAGCTGACAGTAAGTTAGAGTTTTTTGGTGAAAAATGACATCACAGAACTATTGAGCTACAACTGAAACTGATACTCGTAACAGTAGGGGACTGACGTTATGACGCATTGCATTTCTGACTTTGTTTACGTTCATTTTCCACCAAGAGCACTCAGATCAAGTTTCATCACAGGCTTCTCTGTGGATTTGTGTTTGTCGCTAACAAGTGTAGGCTAGGCTCTGCTGTAAAGGCTAACGGAGCAATGACATCATGTTAGAAAGCACAGCCGAAACGATGTGTCATAAACAGAGTAACATATTGTTAGCCACAATGCTAACAGCATTGATAACCAAACCACGTGGGACTACTATTACTACTACTAGTATCACTACTACTATTTTAAGAGTTAGTGGTTAGTGGTTAGGTTATAGTGGTTAATGTATGAAGACGATGCAGATTCTGACAGCTGGAGTTAGCTGTCTAACGTTACATAAAGCTTACGTCCAACAACGTTAACGAACTGTCCATAATGTTCATACTGTTCATATTGTAATATAATATCATAATACTATTTATCCCAGTATCCTTGCACTATGCTCCACATTTAAATAATTTTATTGAATCTCTTCGTTCACTCATGCCTCTATATTGTTTCTGTTTAGAGTATGTATATATTGTGGATATATTAGTGTGTATATTTTTGTTTTGGTTGTTTTGTGTGTAAGCACAGTGTGAGCAACAATGCTCCAAAGAAAAATTCCTCGTATGTGTCCTCATACCTGGCAAATAAAGCTGATTCTGATTCTTCTGATTCTGATTCTAAGTCGCAAAGCAGCAAGCTAATTAATGACAACAGAAGCATTTTGACTTTGAGGATGTCAATTAAATCAATGTTAAAACACGGAAATTACTCAATCTTTCCACCGTTAAGTTGGCTGCGTGCCCTAAGATATGACAATGCCTTGTATTGACTTCTGTATTGACTAATGGATGTGTGAAACACAATTTTGTTTTTATATGGTGGTGGTGCATAAAAAGGACAAATAAAGTAATATATACTTTACAAAATAAACCCAATTTCAAAATTAAACACCCAGGTTTATGGTGATTCTGGATGACTTCTCAGCTGTGTCTACAGCGAGACACGAGATCAGGCACATGGAGAGAGAGGCCAACGGAAGGACAAACAGAGTGACACACACACACACACACACACACACAAACACACAAACACCAGCTCTATGCTAGATGGACGCAGACACCAGTGCCCAAGTAAAAATCTTCACAACAGCGTAGGCCACTTACAATGGCTGCGCCTGTCTGTCCGTAGGATGTCTGTAGAATACCCAACTTCAAACTAACTTCCCCAGGGTCTCAGACTGTACTCACTAGGACAGCTGTTGTTGGAGCCTGTGAAGGCATGCAGCCTTTTGTCAGCGCTGTCAGACACCCACAATCGTCTGAGGCCACTTTTGTGTCATACTTAAACTTCTATAAACTAAATAAAAATAATAAATATAACAAAAAATTAAAAACGTAACCTACCCCCCGATATACACTGAACAAAATTATAAACACTTTTGTTTTTGCCCCCATTTTTCATGAGCTGACCTCAAAGACTAAGACTTTTTCTATGTACCCAAGAGGCTTATTTTCTCTCAAATTTTGTTCACAAATCTGTCTAAATCTGTGTTAGTG
>NW_022605598.1:603447-604130 GCF_008692095.1 Etheostoma spectabile | reverse complement strand
CTTTGCCGAGATAATCCATCCACCTCACAGGTGAGGCATATCAAGATGCTGATTTAGTCAGCATGGTTATTGCACAGGTGTGTTGACCACAATAAAAGCCGCAGTGTGCAGTGTGTTTTACTGTATGTGTGTGAGGGGGGGGGTCCCAAAAACCATTTAGAGAGCGTGAGTAGGAGTTGTCTATGAGCGTAGGAGCAGGAGCAACTTTTGGTACTTTTGGTAAGTATTCTGATTAATTATTTTGTCATTTTGACTCTATGCCTCCACGTCCCTCCGATTGCCTACGAGCTTTGACTAAACGTTAATTTATCTATTTTGCAACAGAAAGAAAAAAATATAATTTTAACATTGCAATTTAATGAACATCCTGTCTATATACGTACATACTGTACACAGTGCATAGTCCACTTACCTGTGGCAAAGGATTTAACAAGATCAACTTTATTGTCCCACAAGGTGGGCCACTTAACCCATGCTGCAGCCATAAACACAAACAACATGCACAACATGATTCAACACAACAAACCATACTATAACCCTTATTGTGTGTAAAACAACATGGTTTGGCATGAAGTGCATATAGTTAAACATTACTCAAGAAATAAATACAAATTAATAAATATCAGTGCATCAATCGGCATCATCAGCCTGGGCCTGTTCTGGCTTTTATGCATCCACAGTCT
>NW_022605598.1:603005-603437 GCF_008692095.1 Etheostoma spectabile | reverse complement strand
GGGGGGGGTTCAGGAGATCATGTGGAGCATGTGGAGGGAACATGTGGAGGTTTGTGGGGCCAGGAGTTCGTTGAGGTAAAAGGGGAGCATCACTGTGGATGCGCCGGTTGGTAAGAAGGGACACCTTGTACTCAATCCTGAGTGAGACTGGAAGCCAGTGGAGGGATTTGAGGAGGGGAGGGATGTTTGCGCACCCTCATAAAGATCCTGGCAGTGCTTTTCTTTTTTCTTTTCTCAAGTTTTCTATACAATTATATATAGCGCAACAGTGCTGCCATGTACATAAATACACAAATGTACAGCACAATATACATACACAGATATCTTCTAACCCCCTTCCCACCCACCCCAATGCAGAGATGGCGAAAGTACTCAGTAGAAGTACAGATACTTGTGTTAAAAAATACTCTGGTAAAAGTAGAAGTACTGATT
>NW_022605598.1:602887-602993 GCF_008692095.1 Etheostoma spectabile | reverse complement strand
TCAAGTAAAAGTAACAAAGTACAGCCTTGGAAATTTACTTAAAGTATAAAAGTAAAAGCAGCCTTGTGAACAATAATAACGGTAACTCCAGTGAAATTATTTGAAA
>NW_022605598.1:598769-602877 GCF_008692095.1 Etheostoma spectabile | reverse complement strand
TTAGTGAGGACTAGATTAGGACTGGATTTAAAACTGGTTCTGGTCTCTAACTTGGCCCCAGGTGTGTGTGTTAAAACACGGACGGAGACAACTTCTCTCTTTTCAAGCTTTATTACAATCAAGCATCAGGACAAACATGGGCATGTTTGCTCTGCTAAGGCTGTGTGTGTGTGTGTGTGTGTGGTAATAAAAGAAAGAAATAACATTGTAAAGGCTACCAACTACTTCAGTATGTAAATAATGCACCTAAATGTACCAATGATTGTCTTAAAATGTAAGGAGTAAAAGTAAAAAGTAGACTGAAAAATAAATATAGTAGAGTAAAGTAAAAATATCTACTTGAGTACAGTATTGAAGTATTTGTGCTTTGTTACTTCCCATCTCTGCCCCAATCCCCATGCATCCTCTTAACCTATCCATACAAGTGTAAATTTGGAGTGAAGTGAACCTACATACACCCACAAACAAAAAGGCAAGGTAGAGTATACCCTACACACAAACATAGACATATGAGACATAAAGAAGCATTATTAAAAGAAAAAAACAATAACATTAAAAACAATAAATAAAGTAAAAAATAAATTTAGAAAATATTTAAATACAGGTAAGTCCTTTAGTTATCCTCAGCGTAGTCTTCTTCCCAGTTCACAGCAGAAACCTTTTCAAAATAATCCTTGAAAGACCCCCAAGTAGAGTAGAATTCTCGCACATTTCCTCTGAGTGAGTATTTTCCCTGGTGTGATTTTGGTGTGAAATTTTTGGCTTTTCCAGTTTAGCAGGATAGGGCATTGGGCTAGTAAAGTTGTACTGGAAGCGCTTTTCTGAAGTCAGTTAGGGTCGAGTGAAATGGAGTGTGAGGTCCCCGACTCCCTGAGGGTCAAACACCATCTTTTCAGTCTCTGAAACGTTAAGAGCAAGGTGGTTATTGTCACATCAAATCTCAAACTTTTGATATTTACATGGAGTCACCGGACGGGTCGCAGTTCTTTTTCTACAGGGATAAATATGCCGTGTTGTCTGAGAATTTATTGACATAATTATTAGAAAAGATTTTGCGGACGGCCCGCACATTCTTACGTCAAGTTATTTTTCATACATCACAAAGTGTCCGTGAAAACCAGCGTATGCAAGCTTTGCGTCCGTACGCAACGCTTATACATGAGGCCCCAGGTGAGCATAATCTGCATGGCTTTCTACGTCACTAGCCAAGACGAGATGTCTAAACCTAGCATGCTAGCGCTAGCATGCTAGCTCATTCTCAATTGCAAAACACTGCTACAACACACACTAGTTCACCATAATCTACAAAAAAACTACTTCCATGTCCCTTTTCTGCAGGTATTCTACAAGTGCCCCTCGTCTAGAAGAAGTCTCCCAGATAATCCTGTCTTGGACTGACCAAAGTTAGAGAAAGAGTTATCTAGCTGATGGGATCTTACCTAGCTACTGAGCATGTGCTGTCTCACTCTGTAGCTAAAACAGAGACCTTAACACACAGGGTGAAAACAGGATCTGCAGCAATGTGCAGTCCAACAAATATATGGTGTTTTTTGAAAATGAAACCCTGTAAACCTATTCTGGTACAACCTCAAAATACAATTATGAACCTGAAAATTAGCACAAAAGGGGCGCTTTAAGCAGAGATTTATACATGGGAATGTGATCCGTGATCAGAAGACCCTAAAGGGGGTTTAACCTTAGCTTAGCTGTCTACGCATTCTTGACACTATACCATTGATCCATACTATTTTTGAGTCTGATATTACAATCCACATATTGGTTGAACCCTGGCAAAGCAGACCACAATGCAGTTTATGACGATTAAAATCACCCAAAATGGGGCAGAATGCTTTGGGATTGCGTTTCTTGGGAACGCAGTGTGCATTTGCAGCTCCCATCACACCGCATAATATAATGTTCCCAAATTGGTGTGAAAAATAAAAGGGTCTTAGCAAGTCAGCTCAACCCCAACAGTCATAGACCTTCTCTCGTGGTGAACTATTAACATTACTTGTCGTGACATAAACACAGGTACCGCTGCCTCTCCTATGCCAGTGCGGCCGGCATAGGGCCCGCTGGCGTGGAGTGGCCTTTGACCAGAAAGACACTAGGGATCACGAGACGTCCTCTCAATTAAAAAGCAGTAAAAATAGCATTGTGTTGCACTTGTTGAAATACACCGTGTTTAGATAAGCCACCAAAAAGGTGCCACACACAAACACACAAAAACACTGAAGCAACAGCACAAGGAAGCCAAGGTCATTCAGCACAGTGTGTACAGGGAGCAGGAAATGTGCCGTTGATAATGATAATGGTGATGATAATGATGTTAAATGCTGACAGATGTAAACCATAAACAATATATGCTACTTCTCCTAAGTTTTAGGAAAGACAAGTACATTAGGCTGTGTTGATGTAAAGCTGAGCATGCCACCTGCTGGCCATGAGGGTCAACAGCTCACAGAGCCTGTATTTAACTGGACATCCGTACACTGTTGTACGTATGTTCAAAAATAGCCCTTTAAATGGTTTCAATTTACAAATGGAATATGTTGTTGCTCAAGGTACATTATGATTGTACAGTGTATATTCAGTACTCCACTAAAGTAGTCTCCATCAAATGCATATGTTGTTTCATGTAATTTAGCTTTTTCGCTGTTCCCCTCATAGAAAAAGAATGAGAGTAAAACAGACATTACACTGTGTGCTGTGGTGATTTGACCAGTTTGACAGAAAATGGCAGCTGTTGTTGGTTGTTATGGTGACAACACACAATTGTAAAGTGTGTCACATTCACTAGTTTGAGAACTCCGTTTTCTTGTTGACTTACAAATAGAAATATGAAAGTCGGTGCGTCTGAATAGCACACCTAGTTGAGTGTGCACCTCAAAGCTCGGTCCTTGCCTAAGCGGCCCAGGGTTTGATTCCGACCTGTGGCCCTTTGCTGCCATATCATGTCTCCAAACTTCCTATCAGATAAATGGCCCAAAAAAAATCATCTATAAGAAAAAAGAAAAATGAAACTTAGAGGCAAAGCACCTGAAGTCCACAAAAGACTCCACTCAATGAGGCTGAGTTGGAGTTTATTGAATTCTTGCTCACAGTTTAACAACTGAATAAAAAGCAGAATATACATTAGTTTAGAAAACAGAAAGTCTAGCCCTATAAAAAAATTATTAACATACATAATTACACATATGCACCAATACATTTAAATTCAAATATAAACAACCAGCCACTTAAACCATTCATATGGAATACATAAGTGCCTTAAAAACAGTAAAAATAAGATGTACAACACTAAGAAAAAAACAGAGAACTCCAGAGACTTTGGTTTTTACAAGGGTTTATGCAGAGGTTAGCCTTCTACAAGGGTCACATAAAATGTGTACCCATCCTGCTATGTTGATTTGAATATGAAGGTCCCTTCTATTCTCTTATTATTTCTATGTTTTTCCATCATCTATCTACATTGCTGCTATACGTTGCTAGCGGTAAGATTAGATTAGATTCAACTTTATTGTCATTACACATGTACAGGTACAAGGCAACGAAATGCAGTTTAGGTCTAACCAGAAGTGCAATAGCAGTAAGTCAGGATATCAATGGTTCCGAAGTGCAAGACTGGATATGTAATGGATAATATAGAAAAGAATACTATTATAAACAGAGTTTTACAGATGTGTTGTCCTATGAATACAAAATATAGATAACAAGTATTGGGAGCAGATTTCAAGCCAGGAATTTAGTGGATATTACTATAATTGCAAATTTTTACAGATATTGCAAATAGCATAATATACTAATGGTTTACAGATTTTACAGGTGAGTATGTACTATAAATATATATATACAGGCGGCTATTATTATTATAGACAGAATTTTTACAGATAGCTATATAAGTTAGCTAAAATGAGCAGTATAACAATGATTTAAAGGTAGTACAATAAGTAAGTTTGGCAAACTATCCGAATTTAGTGCGGTGGAAAGTAATTGCATATTACAGTTAAAGTACGGTAGTGCGGATGTAAATGTAAACAATTGGTACCATAAATAAACAGTCAGCAGTGCAAATTGAAATGTAAGTAGTGCAAAAAGGTAAGTAGTG
>NW_022605598.1:595228-598744 GCF_008692095.1 Etheostoma spectabile | reverse complement strand
CCTCCCTCACACCTGCCTCCATTTTGTTATCTGCAATATATAATGTTCACCTGCACTGCTGACTTTTACTATAGTAACGACTGTTTACATCTGCATCTTTTGCACTACTTACCTTTTTGCACTACTTACATTTCAATTTGCACTGCTGACTGTTTATTTTGGTACCAATTGTTACATTTACATCCGCACTACCGTACTTTAACTGTAAATGCAATTACTTTCCCCCGCACTATAATTCGATAGTTTCTGCCCAAACTTTACTTTATTTGTACACCTTTAAATCATTGTTATACTGCTCATTTTAGCCTAACTTGAATTAGCTATCTAAAATTCTGTCTATAATAATAATAGCCGCCTGTATATATATTTTAGTACAACTCACCTGTAAAATCTGTAAACCATTAGTATATTATGCTATTTGCACATATCTGTAAAAATTTGCAATTATAGTAATATCCACTAAATTCCTGGCTGTAAATCTTGCTCACAATACTGTTATCATATTTTGTATTCATAGGACACACCCATCTGTAAAACCTGTTTATAATATTATTCTTTTCTATATTTATCCATTACATATCCATGTCTTGCACTTACGGAACCATTGTATATCCGCACTTACTGCTATTGCACTTCTGGTTAGACCTAACCTGCATTCGTTGCCTTGTCCCTGTACATGTTAATGACAATAAAGTTGATCTAATCTAATCTTACCGCTAGCAACGTATAGCAGCAATGTAGATAGATGATGGAAAAACATAGAAATAATAAGAGAATAGAAGGGACCTTCATATTCAATCAACATAGCGGATGGGTACACATTTTATGTGACCCTTGTGAAGGCTAACCTCTGGCATAAACCCTTGTAAACCAAGTCTCTGGAGTTCTCTGTTTTTTTCTTAGTGTTGTACATCTTATTTTTACTGTTTTTAAGGCACTTAGTATCCATAGAATGGTTTAAGTGGCTGGTTGTTTATATTTGAATTTAAATGTATTGGTGCATATGTGTAATTATGTATGTTAATAATTTTTTTATAGGGCTAGACTTTCTGTTTTCTAAACTAATGTATATTCTGCTTTTTATTCAGTTGTTACCTGTGAGCAAGATTCAATAAACTCCAACTCCCTCATTGAGTGGAGTCTTTTGTGACTTCAGGTGCTTTGCCTCTAAGTTTCATTTTCTTTTTTCTTATAGATGATTTTTTTTGGGCATTTATCTGATAGGAAGTTTGGAACTGATATGGCAGCAAAGGGCCACAGGTCGAATCAAACCCTGGGCCGCTTAGGCAAGGACCGGCTTTGAGGTGCACACTCACTAGGTGTGCTATTCAACGCACGCCCGACTTTCATATTTCTATTTGTAAGTCAACAAGAAAACGGAGTTCTCAAACTAGTGATGTGACCCCACTTTACATGGTGTGTTGTCACCATAACAACCAACAACAGCTGCCATTTTCTGTCAACTGGTCAAATCACCACAGCACACAGTGTAATGTCTGTTTTACTCTCATTTTTTCTATGGGGAACACGCGAAAGCTAATTACTGAAACAACATATGCATTTGATGGAGACTACTTTAGTGGAGTACTGAATATACACTGTACAATCATAATGTACCTTGAGCAACAACATATTCCATTTGTAAATTGAAACCATTTAAAGGGCTATTTTGACATACGTACAAGTGTACGGATGTCCAGTTAAATACAGGCTCTGTGAGCTGTTGACCCTCATGGCCAGCAGGTGGCATGCTCAGCTTTACATCAACACAGCCTAATGTACTTGTCTTTCCTAAAACTTAGGAAGTAGCTATATTGTTTATGGTTACATCTGTCAGCATTTAACATCATTATCATCACCATTATCATTATCAACGGCACATTCCTGCTCCCTGTACCACACTGTGCTGAATGACCTTGGCTTCCTTGTGCTGTTGCTTCAGTGTTTTTTGGTGTGTTTGTGTGGGGCACCTTTTTGGTGGCTTTATCTAAACACGGTGTTTTCACAAGTGCAACCAATGCTATTTTTACTGCTTTTTAATTGAGAGGACGTCTCGTGTCCCTAGTGTCTTTCTGTTCAAAGGCCACTCCACGCCAGCGGGCCCTATGCCGGCCGCACTGCATAGGAGAGGCAGCGGTACTGTGTTTTATGTCACGACAAGTAATGTTAATAGTTCACCACGAGAAAGGTCTATGACTGTTGGGGTTGAGCTGACTTGCTAAGACCCTTATTTTTTCACACCAATTGGGAACATTATATTATGCGTGTGATGGGAGCTGCAAATGCACACTGCGTTCCCAAGAAACGCAATCCCAAAGCATTCTGCCCCATTTTGGGTTAGTTTAATCGTCATAAACTGCATTGTGGTCTGCTTTGCCAGGGTTCAACCATATGTGGATTGTAATTCAGACTCAAAAATAGTATATCAATGGTATAGTGTCAAGAATGCGTAGACAGCTAAGCTAAGTTACCCCTTTAGGGTCTTTCTGATCACGATCACATTCCCATGTTAAATCCTGCTTAAAGCGCCCCTTTTGTCTAATTTTCAGGTTCATATTTGTATTTTGAGGTTGTACCAGAATAGGTTTACAGGGTTTCATTTTCAAAAACACCATATTTTTGTTGGACTGCACATTGCTGCAGATCCGTTTTTCACCCTGTGTTTTAGGTCTCGTGTTTTAGCTACAGAGTGAGACAGCACATGCTCAGTAGCTGTAAGATCCCATCAGCTAGATAACTCTTTCTCTAACTTTGGTCAGTCCAAGACAGTATTATCGGAGACTTCTTCTAGACGAGGGCACTTGTAGAATACCTGCAGAAAAGGGACATGGAAGTAGTTTTTTTTGTAGATTATGGTGAACTAGTGTGTGTTGAGAGGAGAGTCTATCAGTATATGAGGGGAGTGGGATCAATGACGAATGGAGTTCAATGTATTGCCAGCAGCAAAGTCCTCAACCCCGAGAAGCAATGTTTTCCGGACGAGGGGTGCTTTGATTACTTAGTTTATGATACAGTAAAACCTGAACGCCAGGTTCATTGATCTGCCCTGACAGCAAATCGCCACAACACGACAGCATATGACCACAACACGAACACGACAGCAAATCCAAAAGGATTAAGGGTCTGGCATCAAGTAATGAAATTTGCCCATCATGAGGGGCAGCACCAAGCATGCGTTTGAAAATCTCACTGAACACAACTGGATGGCAAGGCAATCCAAGGATCCCCTGGAGAGTCTGAAGTCCCCCCTAATGTCCCTATCCCCATCAAACTAACCACGGCCTGGGGGGGAGCCTGCAGAACTACAAGCACATTTTTAAAATAAAATTACATTAAAAATATTTAACTTTGTTATCTTTTGTATTACACGTTGCATGACTGTAGCAAGCATATAATGTTAATAGTGCATGTACGAATAGAGGAATGGGATCTATTCAAATGTCAATTCTGTTACCTCTGCTTTCACTATTGTATTGTCACTGAATGAAGACCATTTAGAACAAAAATACAACTTAA
>NW_022605598.1:594413-595218 GCF_008692095.1 Etheostoma spectabile | reverse complement strand
TGTAATGATGGTTTGTCTATTAGGTAAGTTGTAAGGGGTAATGCTTCACAACAACAGTCTTATCTACGGGCCACAAGGATTTCCTCATGAAACCGTTGAGCATTAAAATGAACAGTAATATATTAATGTTACTTATTTTTACAATACAGTTGTGTGTACTGTTTTAAAATAAAAACAATAAAATCAAATTTATTTTTGTTAAAAATATCAAATACAAAGCAGGAATTGGTTTTCGTTAAAAAGGATAGCAGACTGGAATGCTCTCCCCTTGGTGAAATTCACAATTTTACAGAAGAAGAAGGGATGAAATGTGATCGTCATTTCCGCTAAGTGCACATGGCAGTGCGCAATTTGAGACAACGCTCTTCTGTCAAAATTTACGCACAGTCAACCCCGTCTTCCTGCGTGTGCATGTTATATAAACTCTTTCCTGCAGTATGGGGGTGCAAAGAAGGAAGTCTTTGACAAGCTGAATAAATTCGGCATCACAACAACTCATACAAAAAAAGCTGGCCAATGCATGTGGGGCTGGTCTGTTTCTGAACCTAGAAGCTCAGTCAGAAGAGGAGGACCCCTCAAGTGATGAGACGTTAATGTAGGGCTGCACAATTAATCAAATTTTAATCACGATCACAACTTTGACAAATTTGCCAATCTACCACTCTGTAAACCACTGTCTGATCATGTGCCAGTCAGAGTTGTTTCCTTCACTGTGCAGTAACGGGAGGAAAATTCCACAACATATAGCAGTCGGATATAAGTCGGTCTCAAGGTTTACCAGTTTACTAGTAAATGCAACATTTTG
>NW_022605598.1:587005-594403 GCF_008692095.1 Etheostoma spectabile | reverse complement strand
GTTGTTTTTCAGACAACAGCAGTGACCAGTGCTAGTCGGTGCTGGTATGTGTCTGTTAGCTCACAGAACTCTAGGGCGCGAGTAATATTTTTCCTCTTGGACGCACCAGTGCACCTAATGTCCTCGCATCCGCTGCAATGTTGTTTATATTGATATGGTTTAAATTTGCGTTACATGACCCATTACTTCTGTAAAGCCGTGCCTATGTTGGAGCTCTCTACTCTCTCTCGTATATCATAGTTCATAAAAATGCAGCGCAGTGAAGGATACAGACATTTCACACACACGACTAGTGTATCCGCCGTTCGACCCGTGCTGGACCCATTCATAATGAGTCAGCTGTCTCTCTGTGAGTAGCACTCCCTCTCTCCCCAGCTCTTTTAATCAGATATTGTTGAAAAGAAGTGAAGGAGTTTTCTCAGAGATACCTTTAAAATAAAAAAAAAATAAAAAAATATATATATATATCCTAGACTTAGACTTAGACTTAGACTTAGACTTCTCTTTATTTATCCTTTTGGGATGACTCCCGCAAGGAAATTGAAAATTCCAGCACCAGTTTTAGCAAGAAAGAACAAATTAAAAAATAGATTAAAAAAAAGAAAAGAAAAGACAGTATAAAGACAACAAAATAACAATAATGATAATAACAACAATAAGAACATTTGTCAAATAAAACAAACAAAAGACCATAAATTATTATTAAAGTGTCAGTGTTGAGTCCAGTATTGAAGTGATAAAGTGACTAGGTGTGCGTGTATGTATGTATGTATGTGTACTGTGTGTATGTATGTATGTATGTTTACTGTGTATGCATGTATGTATATATGTATGTATATATGTATGTATATATGTATGTATGTATGTATGTATGTATGTATGTGTGTATGTGTGTATGTATGTATGTATGTATTGTCCTCTCTGCCCTATTTCCTCCTCCCCCCTAGTGAGGAGTTGTAGAGTCTGATGGCATGAGGGACAAAGGAGTCCTTGAGTCTGTTGGTCCGGCACTTGGGAAGGAGCAGCCTTCCACTGAACCGGCTCCTCTGGGTGCTGATGACGGTGTGCAGGGGGTGGCTGGAATTTTCAGTAATAGCCAGCAGTTTGTCCAATGTCCTCCTCTCTGCCACCGTCACCAGTGAGTCCAGCTTCATGCCGACCACAGAGCCGGCCCGCCTGATCAGTTTGTCCAGCCTGTGGGTGTCCTTCTTTGATATGCTGCCCCCCCAGCACACCACAGTGTAGAAGAGGACACTGGTGACCACAGACTGGTAGAACATCCACAGCAGTTTGCTGCAGATGTTAAAGGAGCGCAGCCTCCTCAGGAAGTACAGCCGGCTCTGTGTCTTCCTGTACAGGTGGCTGCTGTTTGTTGTCCAGTCCAGTTTGTTGTCCAGCCACAGCCCGAGGTATTTGTATGATTGGACTGCCTCCACCTCAACTCCCTCCAACAGGACTGGTTGCGGTTTTGGTCTGGACCTCCCAAAATCAACGACCAGCTCCTTTGTTTTAGAGGTGTTGAGCTGTAGGCAGTTAGTGCGACACCAGAGAGCAAAGTCCCCCACCAGACTCCGATACTCCTCCTCCCTGTCCCCCCTGATACACCCAACGATGGCTGTGTCATCTGCGTACTTCTGTATGTGACACAGCTCTGAGTTGTAACAGAAGTCCGAGGTGTACAGGGTGAAGAGAAGAGGGGCCAGCACTGTGCCCTGGGGGGCTCCAGTGCTGCTGACCACAGTGTCAGACATGATGTCCTTCAGCCTGACGTACTGTGGCCTGTCGGTGAGGTAGTCTCTGATCCAGTCCACCAGATAGGGGTCCACTCCCATCCTGATCAGTTTGTCCTGGAGTATAGGGGGCCGGATGGTATTAAAGGCACTGGAGAAGTCCAAGAAGAGGACCCTCACTGTGCCATTCCCCTTATCCAGATGGGAGTGGACCCGGTGTAACAGGTAGAGGATGGCGTCCTCCACACCAACATCTGGCTGGTACGCAAACTGCAGGAGGTCCTGGCGTGCTGTACCTGGGGTCTGAGGAGGCTGAGGAGAAGCCGCTCAACGTCTTCATCAGGTGTGAAGTGAGCGCCACCGGTCGGAAGTCATTCAGCTCGCTGGGCCTGTTCTTCTTGGAACCGGAACGATGCAGGATGTCTTCCAAAGGGTGGGCACTCTCCCTAGCTGCAGGCTAAGGTTGAAGATCCGTTGGAGCGGCTCCCCCAGTTCTGCTGGCAGGTCTTCAGCGTCTCGGACACACTTTATCCGGCCTGCTGCTTTCCTGGCCGGAGCTTCCTCAGCTTGCTCTCTGACCTGGTCCGTGGTGATGGGGGCGGGGATTGTATTGAGGGAGGGGGGGGTGTATTGTGGTGTGGGGGGGGAAGTGTGTGACTGGGATGGTGGGTCAGGGGGGAGGATTTCGGATATGGGCGAGATGGTGAGGGGGGACATTGGATTTTTGATTGAATTGGATGGGGGATTGGAAGAGGAGGATCTGAGTGTAGGTGATTGGGATGAGGGCTTGAGTGTTTGGATTGGGGATTTGGGATTATTTGAGTGTTGAAATTTTGTATAGTGATTGTGTAAGTAATTATTTAGGGAGGAAGGGAGGAGGAGGGAAGAGGATGGGGGTTTGGTCTTTATTATGGGGGGGGTTAGCGGTATTTGGTGGTGGGGTTCTTGCGGTAGGGGGTTTATTGGGGTAGTTAGGGGGGGGTCGGGGGTTATTGGGGTATTTGTAATGTATTGGGTTAGCGTATTGGTGGGTTGGGGTGGGGGGGGGTTAGTGGGTTGTTTTATGGGTATGGTAGGGGGGGTTTTGGTGGGTGGGGGGGTATATGTGTTTAGTGGTTGGGTGGGGTGGTTTTATTGGGTGGTTATTTGGGCGGTATGGGTTTATTTACTTGTGTGTGCGGTGGGGGGGGAGGTGTGTAGACTGGGATGTGGTGGTGTCAGGGGGGAGGTTGTGGAGGGAAGGGAACATTGCGGGGTGAGGGTGGGGGCAGGGGGGGCAAGGGCTGGTTAAACTGTTGAAAAAGTTATTCAGCTCCTTGGCCCTCTCCATTGTCCCCCTGTTGTTTGGTCTTTGTGTTGTGACTGTGATGGTCCTCCACCCTTCCCAGACCTCCCTCATGTTGTTTTCCCTCAGCTTTGCTCCACCTTCCTCCTGTAGCTGCTTAGCTTCCCTCACACAATGTTCACCTCCCGCTGTGCTGCCTTCATGGCTTCCCTGTCCCTGCTCTGAAGGCAGCCTTCTTCTTGTTGAGGACAGCCTTGACCTCCTGTGTTACCCATGGCTTGTGTTAGGGTAACATCGGACGGTCTTGATAGGGGAGACCACGTCTGCACAAAAGTTCAGGTAGTCCGTCAGACAGTGTGGTCATCCCCTCTATGTCCTCACCATGCGGGTCGATCAGCACATCCCAGTCTGTGGTGTTGTAGCAGTCTCTCAGGGCACTTCATCTCAGGGGACCACCTCCTGCTGTTGCGAGTTGTCACGGCTGTTTTTGGACCAGGGGGGTGTACAGTGGCTGTAGATGAACCAGGTTGTGATCAGACTTCCCAGTGGGGGGAGGGGAGTCGCTCTGTATGGATCCCTCACATTAGCATACAGGAGATCAATTGTCCTGTTGTTCTGGTCGGACAGTCTACAACTGGTGAAAAACAGCCAAAGTAGAGTCCAAAGTAGCATGATTAAAGTCCCCAGAGATGATCATGAAGGCCTCAGGGCTGTGTGTCTGCAGCGTGCTGTGACGGAGTGAATCTTCTCACAGGCAGCGGCTGCGTCCGCTCTCGGGGGATGTAAACACAGAGAGTAACCACATGGCTAAACTCCCTGGGTAAATAAAATGGCCTCACTGCTAACGGCTAGCAGCCGAGGTCCCGGCAACATGAGGCTGTCTTTACGGAGACATGTCCTGGGTTACACCAGCGGTCGTTGACAACTGATGAGTCCCCACCTTTGCTTTTCCCACTTGCCTGTGTGTCTCTGTCGGCTTCACGGCAGTGAATCAAGCAGGTCCACGTTAGCATCGGGTACGAGGTGGTTAGCCATGTCTCCGTAAAGATGAACAAGCTGGTCTCACGGTAGGTCCGTGTGTTCAGCGCGGACAGCTCGTCGTCGTTCGGCAGCGAGTTCACGTTCCCCATGATAACGGAGGGAATCGATGGCTTGTAGCGCCTCGATTCTCCGCAGCGGCCTTTAGCTTTGTCCCGGCCTTGCAGCCCCTGGGTCTCTCCTCAGCTCCGTCGGGATAGGGTGCCGTGTCCCGGCGCGTCCCTTTGTGTGCAGAGCCAGCAATTCCTCTCTTGAGTAAGTGAGAAAGCTGGCTCCTGGTTGAATTTTACGATTGGAAATATCCATAGGATATATAGAAACACACTATCTTCGCAAGAAGAGTTAAAAAGAGATACAAAAAAGAGGTTTAAATAAGTAGAAAGAGCTAAAAACTGGAGAGCTACTGGAGAGGCAGCCGTCTGCCACAGCGCCAAACTACTATTTATTTCAAATAGCTCATTTTTATTTACATGTGTTGCAGCTGTATCTCAATACAACATACAACTACATACAGCATAAGAAGAATGTAGCATATTATGGATGTGAAAGCAGTTATAAATAGCCTATGTGACAATAAAAGTTTGGTTAAAATCAACAAATAATCGTGGCTCTTACACTGCAGCTCAATAATTGTGATCACAATATTGATCAAAATAATAGTGATTATCATTTTGGCCAGAATCATGCAGCCCTACGTTAATGCAAGTCTTCAGGAGCATGGAGGATCTTCAGGTGTCAGGTGAGAAGTTGGCTCACACACACACACTATTTTAATCTACATGTAAGGGGTGATGTTGTCTCATGTTTTTATATTTGTTTGATTCATCACAACAGAAGAGGTGATAGAAAGAGGATCACTTCCCTGCCATCGCCTGCCAGACAGTTGACCCCACTACATACATATTCCTTTCATATTTGATAATTTGGACTTTTACATGCACGCACACACCATTGGTTCACCCTATGCAGTAACTCATCCATACACTGGGTACACCACATAGCGGATGTGGATCCCACACACCACTTGGACAATGACAGACCGTCGACAGACCTCCTGCACTACCACCTAGGTACGTCTCTCCCTGGGCTGGAGACACAAATGCATGTGAGAAGAGAGAGTTTATCGTCTTAGGCAGCCGAATCCTGACAAGGTACCTGGCTTTTTTTAAGCCATTTTCCAAGGTCGTGGTACATCACATGCCACACGAGTACTCTGACCAAATGGCACAACCTTCCACTGATGTAAGAACTATTAGAGTTGATAGATGTTCTTCAACACATACAGAACAAGTAAGCATGAAGTAGTTGGCTGTAAGCTAAAGGGCCTTACATTAGACCCCTCCCTCCAAACCAAATCACAACTTTTGAGAAGTCTGACCATGCTCAACAAGAATGTACACATTGAAAATGTTGGGGTGCACTACCTGTTGTAGCCTAATTAATAGAATATGTGTTATTTTTCCTTCTATGGCCCTCTAGCTTAAGGCCTACTGGGCAACACCATCCTTTCCTGTTTACATATGGTTTGTTCGTAAAGCTAATATTTCTGTCCATTTTGTACACAATATTTTTCCTTGTCGTGTAATCTTTGTAGGTATGGCCCTAAAGGATTGTCCACAATGTTAGTCGGAGGTGACCGCCTCACTGAGGCCAACTGCCTAAATCTACAGTGGGCCTTTGCTGACGTGGCCACCAAGGAGGACAGACTGGAAGAGATGGTGTTAAAGTTTGAAGACTGGCATGCCATTAGAGTGTTACTTGAAGTTAATAATGGAGCACAGTATAATTTCATCAATGATTTGTCAAATTGTTAATTTCAGTTTGGTATCATTATTTGACATGTATTTCATTATTTATACTGGGATAGAACAGTACAGCGGAGTACTTAGCTGCTGTGCATGTATCCATCTTTGTTATAGGTTCTATATGTTGTTTTTCTTCTTTTGGCTTTAGAGCCACTTCAAGATTTTCTTTGATGATAAAGTCTGCAAAGGATCCTTTAATGGTTGATACCATAATGACTTTAATGACTATAATGACTCATTTTTTAACAGAGATATAACTCATTTTTGTTGCTTGTTTTGTGTATGCCTTATTAATGTCCACCATTACTCTACTTATTAACAATGTTTTCTACAGTTTTTTGGTGATGAGGCTCAAAATCCTGTCAACATGGACATGTCTGGATACCTCATAAATTTATGTTCCCGTTGTGGGATGGGAAATGCACTATTGCCATCATGACACTTTTGGAGAAAAAAAAGTTAAACTTTGATTGATATGCTTGATGTACTTCTGTCACAGGTGCAGCAATGCAAAACAAGGACCCCATACTGCATATCATTGGTACAACTTTTTCATAACGGACACAACAGGACTGTTCCTGTCAGCTGCTGAAGGGAAGATAATGGGTAGACGCTCAGTCTAGGTGCTTGTTCTGGGTTTATCACCAGGGTCACTCTGGTGTGTCGGCCAGAACTCCACTTAAGGCTACTTATTCCAGAGTATGAAATGAAGAGCTGAGAGATAGTTCTTATTCTGGTTATTTATTCCTCTTTCTTGAATTGTGAGGGTAATTCTGAGTGTGGTATCTGTAAAGAGGGAAACAAAATACAAATGAATAAAGGAAATGTATGCATACACTCATTCCTCCTTAAGCACCAACCATACATTACCATACATAAACAATAGTCCGAATTTGACTATATATCTCTAACTCTAATAATGTAAGCAGAGAAGAAGGATTCAAACACTTCTTATATGGGATTTATAAGGGTGCTCCGAACAGGATTTTTGGGGCCGATCACCGATTGCTGAAAGCGGTATTGGTTGATTACTATCACCGGTCACCGATCACATTTGAAGCCTTATATTTATCATGTCATATATTACATTTTAAAAAGTCTTAACAACAATGTACAGTATGTGTATTGATGCAAGATAAAAAGGCATGAGGTGTGAAGTATTTTAGGCTTGTCCTGTGGTAATGAACTGAAAATAGCAGCCATGATGGAAAAGTCACACATGTTTAGAAAATATACCAGTAATTGTTGTTTTTTTTTGTCCTAGCTCAAAATCTAAAATGTCCTTTCAATCACTGCAGACACTTTTTCAGGAGTAATAACAAAGTTTTGTCAATTCCAGACAAATCCTAACTGTAACTGTTCTTTTAGATCTATCTAGATACATTAAAGTGCACAGCATGAAAATCATGAGTCATTGAGAAAGACAGAAGAAGAATAGAGATTAGTAAAGCCATATATCTTAAAGCTTACTTGTTAAGCATCCATGGCAGATTTTTCTTTAGAAATATAAGCATCTCTGCATTTTTGGCAGACAGCTTGT
>NW_022605598.1:586822-586995 GCF_008692095.1 Etheostoma spectabile | reverse complement strand
ATCTACAATATTCCCTGCTGTGCTAAAAAGTCGCTCACTATCTACACTTGTGCATGGTGCCCAGAGGTAGGCTTGTGCTGCTTGTGCGAGAGCAGGGAAACGACTTTTATTGTCTTGCCAAAAAACAAGCTGCTGTCTACTCCATGGGATGACTGGCTCTGATAGGTAGAGGT
>NW_022605598.1:579859-586812 GCF_008692095.1 Etheostoma spectabile | reverse complement strand
TGCGATGATGTTGAGCTGCTGATGTTCTTGCTGCCATGCTCCCCATCTTCATCCAACAACTCAGCATACATAGCGTGTAAGGAGCCAGCTTGTGGTACTTTCTCTGGGGGCTCGGTGCCAGTGGCTTCCAAACTCGCCTCACCATATTGCTGCTCCTATCCAGTGGCAAGGACAACAGAAAGCAGCCCGCAAATCTGGGGCTTGAGTGCGTCAGAGAAAAATCTCTCTTTATACCTTTTTTTGGTTAAAAATAAAACATTACTGGATTTACTTAAACAAATAAGAATCAGAAATACTTTTTGATCCCAAAGGGTAAATTGGGTTAAGTGACAGTCTCTCCTTTCAAGAAAAGAAATATGTATCACCATAGACATTGTTCTATTATTAATGCATTTCAAAGTTTATGCTCTGCTCTTGTTTTGATTAATGAACTAGTCTTGGCCAAATAGGCAATAGCATACTCCAAATTTGCATTTTTACTCTGTAGTCTTAACTCTTTTTCCAAATGTTTATTTTTCTAGAAAATTTGAAGGAAATGCCAGCCAGCCTGCCTACTAAAAGATTAGCCCTCTAATCATTTCAGGCATGTATCCATCGTTTGGGCTAAGTTAGATTTTTCTTGCAAGGGGAATTGGGAAACCTACTTAAGAATTCAATATATTCAATTAACATTGGCATTATTTAAATATAGTTTCATTCTCTGACAGCGACACAACTGTAAACACAGAGAGAGAGAGAGAGAGAGAGAGAGAGATGTGTGTGAATGAAGTTCTCACCTCGGATCGAGCACTGTTGCAATGGTATACAGGTGCTTCGATTGAATGTCACTGAATCTGTTCTGGACCGCTTCCAACAACGTGGCTTTTGAAGTTTTTACACCGTGGTCCGTCTCAGCGGTTTACTCCAGAAGACGGGTTAAAGCTCTGATGGATGGTATAACATCTGCAGCCGATGCAGTTGATGAGCTGATCTGGTGTGGGAGCTCTTCAAACGGGGCGAGTAGGGAAATCATATTTTCCACCAATTTCCAATGGCTGCCAGTGAACATGGAAGGCAAGCAGAGATGGCAAAAGTACTCACTTCCCGTACTCAAGTAGAAGTACAGATACTTGTGTTAAAAAATACTCTGGTACTTCCGGAAGCAAATGGAGTAGACAGGTGCGTCAGAGCTTCTCTCCCACTTTAATTTCAAAATACTCCGTTCAAAACTCGTCAATCTGCTCACTATCTGGATAAAACAATTTATGAACGGAGGGAGAAACATGGCGAGCCATAAAAAATCGACAAGAATGCTCAAAGCTCAGGATAAAAGTGCCCAAGTAGCTCAGGCTAACACGTTTCTGGAGCAAGCTAACGACAACGTGGCTAGTTCGGAAGCTCAGAGCCCTGGAACGAACATGGACTCGGAGGGAATACTTAAGGCCATCGATGGTTTGAAGACTGCTTTAAAGGATGATAATGCGAAGCTACAAGAAAATATTGACCATCTGGGACATGAGATCAACGGTAAGCTGGACAATATTGCTACTGAGGTCCAGGGCTGGCGGAGCGGGTTGACGAGGGGAGGCCCGCGTTCAAAGTGGAGACTGGGCAAAGGAGGCAACCGAGGCGCTGTGCTTCTGCATCGAAAACAGCGGAAAACACAGCTTAAGGTGCTTGATTTAGAGTCTCGCTCCAGAAGAAACAACGTCCGTGTATTTGGGGTACCAGAGGGAAAGGAGGGGAACTCAACTATACAGTATATCGAGACGTTTCTGAGAAGCCAGCTACAACTACCGAGGACCTGGATTTGAACATACAGCGCGCACATCGCACTCTGGCAACTAAACCCCACCCGACTCACCACCGAGAGCGATTGTCAATTTTCTGGAATTTTCCACAAAGGAAAAGATCTTAAGAGAAGTGTGGAAAAAAGGCAAGATCCAGGTGGGCCCTTCTATTATTCACTTTGATCACGATTTGCACCTGAGATGTGAAGAAGCGCAGAGAATATAACGTTCATCAGAAAGCGCTCAAAGTGAAAGGCATCCGCTTTCAAACACCGTTTACCAACCTGAGGATCCACTGGGAATCAGGAACCGCACATATTCCAGCGCTCGGGAAGCTATAACGAGCTGAAGAGACACGGAATTCAGTCGGAGGAACCGGGAAGCAGCGGTGGCTCCAGAGCGGAGTGGAGTTCCGGGAGCTGCTGGGCTGGCAACGGCGGATAACAGCGGCGCTGCGGTTGGCTGAGAGCAAGAAAAAACTGCAGGATTTCCAGCGAAGCTTAGCCGAGTGAAATAGGAGAATATCATACATAACGCAGCATTATTTGTCTGGGCTCTGATTACTATTTGGTGGGAGAGGGCACTGTGTTTTTTTTTTTTTCCTCTCTACGTGGACTAATAGGATGGAGTGTTTTTCTCAAAGGCGCTTCTACTGTCCTTTTTGGGCCCTCTCAGTTTGTGAGAGTTTAACCCTCGACTTTCCAAGGGGTCACGAGTGAGAGAGGAGCTTCTCCTCACCTTGGAAGTCAGTTTGCTTCTGTTTTTTTTTTTTGTTCGTGTTCTGGTTTCAGGGGCCAAATCAGTCAAGGTATTTCTATAAATTACTGTCATATAATTTAAAATTGCTTCCTTGAATGAAACGGTCTGAATAGTCCAGTGAAAAGAAAAGGGTCTTAGTAAATTGAAGAGAGTGGATACAAATCGCTCTTTTACAAGAGACACACATGTCTAAACAAGAACATGGCAAGTTTAAGTCATTTGGCTACCTGAACACGTTTTATAGCTCCTGTAGAAATAGTAGAAAGAGGGGGGTGGCCACCCTAATTTCTAATTCATTGAATTTTGAATTGATATCTGAGAAGGGAGATAAAGACGGCAGATTTGTTATAATAAAGGGGAGAATTGATGGTGTTGTGGTCACGATTGCTAATATATATGTACCGCCAGAGAGCGACAGGACTTTCTTGAAAACGTTCTTTGATACCATTATCTCATTTAGTGAAGGAGTTCTTATTTGTGCTGGAGACTGGAACACAATCCCTAATTATGTCCTAGATACAACAAGCCATAAGAAACAAAAAACTGGCCGGTCAAAAGATCTAATTATCCTGATGAGGGAGATGGGCCTGTTTGATGTTTGGAGGGACCTTCATATTAAAGAAAGAGAATTTACTCATTACTCTTCTACCCATAAAGTCCACTCCAGGATTGACCTGTTTCTGATGAACACCATTGATAGATCTAAAGTGGAGGAATGCTTAATTGGAACATCGGATATTTCAGACCACAACATTATCTATCTGACCATCGGTTTGCATAATAGGCCTAAAACAACATTAGGCGCCTAAATATAGGCATTCTAATAATGAAACTACAACAAAGGAGATTAGAAAGGAAATAACGGAGTGTATAAAAGACAATAATAATGGGCAGGTAAATCCCACCTTAGTCTGGGACACTGTCAAGGCAGTAATGAGAGGGAGACTAATTTCTAGAACTGCTTATCTTAAAAAATTAAAGAGGTTAAAATACGATGAATTGGAAAAAACGTTGAGGAAATTAGAATTAAAACAGCAAGTGACTAACGATGGAGGATTTTCAGAACAAATAACAAAAACTAAAAACAAAATAAATGATATGATACTTGAGGAACTTGAGGAAAAATTACGATTCTGCAAACAAACATTTTACGAATCAGGCCCAAAAGCTACACGGGTCTTAGTTAGACAACTTCGTAAACACCATTTGAAGCATTCGATTACCAAAATTAGAGAATCCTCGACTGGTGACTTAACCTATGACATGGATAAAATACACAAGACCTTTGAGAACTACTTTAAAACACTATATTCTGCTCCAGGACCAGTTAACGTAACTGCTATTGATGATTATTTGGCAGCCTTGGACCTACCTTCACTTGGTCTAATCCAAAACAAAACTCTATCTGCTCCCATTACGCAGAAAGAACTAGATACAGTTATTGGACAATTGAAAAGTAATAAGTGCCCAGGTAGCGATGGATTTCCAAAATGAAGTACAAGACTTCGGAAGGGCTTTCTCCTGTCCTGCTCGATTCTTTGAACTGGACATTGAGCAGAGCTGAGATCCCACCATCTTGGAGAGAGGCTGTAATATCTGTCCTCCCTAAAGAGGGGAAAAATGTTGAATACTGCGAATCATATCGCCATCTCAATTCTGAATGTCGATTATAAAATTTTTACATCGATAATTTCTCGGAGAAGGAGTATTACTTGTTAGACTAATACACGAAGACCAGACGGGATTCACAAAGGCCGACAAACTCAGACAGCATAAGACGAACATTACAATCTTAGACCAAACCAAAAAGCAGGGCCTCAACGCCGTATTAATTAGTCTAGACGCAGAAAAGGCTTTGATCGGGTCAACTGGACTTTCTATATAGGTTCTAGAACGCCTGGCTTTAAAACCAGTTTATTAGGTGCCTGCGGTCACCTTTATGATAAACCCGGGCCAGGGTAAAAATTAATGGGACCTAACAGACAGCTTCCAACTACACAGAGGAACCGTCAGGGATGTTGTCTAAGTCCATCGCTTTTTGCAATATTCATTGAACCCTTGGCACAGGCCATTAGAGGATAATGGAATAAGGGATTAGTTTTGCAAAATTGAACACAAAATTGCCCTTTTTGCAGATGTGTAATCGCATACCTCCAAAACCCAGATAAACGCTCCTAAGGTTATGTCAGCTCTAACTGAGTTTGGTCAACTGTCGGGCTACAGTCTAAACATCACAAAAACACAGGTCCTGGCAATTAACTACTCCCCTAGTAAATTTATAAGAAAGACCTATAGACTTAAGTGGGATGCCAAAAAGCTAAAATACCTGGGAGTATTTATTTCTCAAGATTTGGATGGGTTATTTAGTTTGAATTTTGATAATCTTACTGAAAACATACAAAAGGACTTGTCAGCCTGGTCAAGGTTATTGTTGGACTTCACAGCTAGAATGGAAATAGTGAGGATGAATCTGCTTCCTAGATTTTTATATCTTTTCATGTCATTGCCTATTAGAATATCTAGCACACAGTTCCATGCTTGGGACAGGTTGATCTCCAGATTTATTTGGTCCGGGACCAGACCAAGAATAAAATTTAAAATACTCCAAATTAATAGGGACCAGGGGGGTTTGGCCCTTCCAAATTTGAGGGAATATATTATGCATCTCAGATGAGATCATGGTCTGCTGGTGCTCCCCAGAAATGGAGACTGGATGAAACAAATAGAACTAAGGCAGGGTGGGGCCCAACCCCAACAACGTCTGGAGGTAAAATAATTACAGACAAAAATGGGAATGGTTAGTCGAAGGCAATTGTTATTGGAGGAAGTGGTTGATAGATAGATTGGCGGACGTCATGGACTCCTGATGTGGCCCTCCGTAACTCAAACTTTCGGCCAGGAGAATGATTCTTATTTCTAGGCTGGAAAGATGGAGGACTTGTGGCTTTGTGCCAGTTTGTAGAAGGTAACACCTTTAAAACATTTGAGCAACTGAAAAGGGACTATAATCTTGAGAACAGAGACTTATTTAAATATTTTCAGGTAAGACATTTTTACAATACGAAAATAAAAAAAGGTGTTCCCCCTGAAGGTAATACTATTGTGAACATTTTTTCGAAAGCTTATACCCACCTCCCTTGTAAAACTGTTTCCAAACTATATAAAGGATTGCAGAAATATAATGGAAATAACACCTTGAATATTAAGTCTAAATGGGAAAGAGAATTGGGAGTAATAATTACAGAGGATGATTGGCTTTCGATGTGTGTGACACAACGAACATCTACTAGCTCCAAAAGATGGAGGGAATTCGGTTGGAAGTGAAGTACTTAATCAGATACTTTCTTACACCTCAAATTACTAGTAGATATAGAGGAGAAGAACAGCAATGTTGGAGACAGTGTGGCCATCAGAACGCCAATCACTCTCATGTATTTTGGTCCTGCCCAAAGTTGGCAACTTATTGGGATGGAATCTGTCAGACTACTGGGACAATTTTGGGGTATGTCATCCCCAAGGACCCTAGAATTTTTCTGCTGGGGTTAATGTCTGGAAAAGTGTTTCAAAAAGAAGATCAGTACCTTTTTAAAGTTCTGTCAATTGCTAGCAAAAAAGCAATTACACGGTCCTGGCTAAAGAATCTCCCTCCCAAGCTGGACCACTGGCGAGACGTCGTGGAGGAGATTAACTCTATGGAAAAACTGACATATCTTTTACGTATGAAAGCACATTCTTACAACAACCGCTGGTCTAAATGGTTGACCTACAAAAGCAAGGAAGCATAACTAGGTGTATCATCTTGTAACGTATTATCTACTTATCTATGTATCAGTGCCCCAAGTTCTGTGTGTGTTGTTTGTTTTATTGTAATGAAAAACGTTAAATAAAGAGTATAAAAAAAAAAAAAAAAAATACTCTGGTAAAAGTGGAAGTACTTATTTAACGTCTTTACTCAAGTAAAAGTAACAAAGTACAGGCTTGGTATTTGTACTTAAAGTATAAAAGTAAAAGCAGCCTTGTGAATGACATTTTTTAGAGTGCAAGCTGAGAAACTTCAGTGGACATGAAGAAAAAGCAGACGGTGCTTAGACGTTTAAAAACTACAACACCCACACAAAAACTATCTGTTAATTTAATGATTAAATAAGGTAGTGTCTCCAAACTTATGTTTTAATGGTAAGTGCTGTAGTACAACTAGGAGGAGACAGTTATAATTAAGGTAACCTTTTGTACAAAACTAAAGTAACAAGTTAGTTTTGTAAAATGTAAGGAGTAGAAAGTACCAATATTTGTGTTAAAATGAGTAAGAGTAAAAGTAAAAAGTTGCCACAAATCTAAAATCCAATTGAGTACAGTTACAAAGTATTTGTACTTCGTTACTTCCCATCTCTGAAGGCAAGTCATAGTCAGCTCCATAAGCACATA
>NW_022605598.1:579020-579849 GCF_008692095.1 Etheostoma spectabile | reverse complement strand
GGCACGCTTCTGTTCCATCAGACTCTGTAGCATATTAACTGTACTGTTCTATCTGGTAGGTACATCCTGTTCTAGCCTCTTAATAGGCTGGCCAAGTTGCTTCTGACTATTTTGAAGTCGAGAGTAGGCAAGCTGGTAATGTTTGAAATGACCGACGATGCGTCTTCCTCAGGCTATTATATCAGCGATGCTGCGTTGTGATAAAACTCCGTCGACGACGGCAAGCTGCAGTGTAAGAGCCATGCGCGGCAGGCTGGGTAAATCTGCATCCATCATGGCCTTTACCATGTTCTTGGCATTATCCGTTAGAATAAAGTGCACTTTTTCCTTCGGGATTCCCCATGAGCCAAACATGTCGCTGAATGCGGCCGCAAGAGCCTCTGCCGTGTGTAACCCCGAAAATTCTTGAGAAGGAAGCACAACTCTTTTTAATTCAAAGATTTGATTAATAAACTGCAGTTTAGGCTCAACATGGACGTGGGTCAACATGTGCAAACGTGGTTTGGTATAACTGCGGCAGGCAAACATCAGTGAAATATTAACGCCCTGGCGGAGTGTAGTGTGAATCCATGTAAGACATGAGTCGCCGGAACCTTTCGTCTTCCACAACTGACAGCGGCTGGTGATCGAGGCATATGAATTCCATTATTTTGACTGATGTTTCCTTTTTTTTTCTTGCTGTCATTACTGTATTGCTGTTATTGTAATGTCTCTGTTACAGACAGCTGAGTGAGTGGCGCCGGAGCTGCTACACGACCCCGCTCTCTCTCTGCTTTAGCGCTAGCCAACTTTGAAAACTCCTCGTATTCCTTTCTGTGACTAACCTTCA
>NW_022605598.1:574176-579010 GCF_008692095.1 Etheostoma spectabile | reverse complement strand
ATGTCTGATGAGGTTGGTGGTGTTGAAATGTCTTTGGAGATTTCCTCCTTGTAAAATGTCCTTGTCACACATGTTGCAAATCGCTAATGTATTGTCTTTTTCAGACACCTTGTAGAACTGCTAAATGTAGGGAGGCCGCCATTTTAGCTGCACATAGAATTTTTTTTCTCACGAGTAGTGCGTCTCATTGGCCCATCTGATCGGCCTTTATGGAGACGTCACCTATAATATACAAAACAGCATGCACCTTGGCTACCCTGTTACAAGCACTGAATAAACGGGAGTAAACGTGAAACATAAAAGCACAATATGGTCAACTATACTAAATAATAGTAACACTAACATAACTTTAAGGCCTTTTCTACAGCTGCCAGGGAGCTTTTTGGATTGGTTGTCTATTCTGGAAAAAGATTCATGTCTACCTGAGAAAAAGGAATAATCCTTAAAAATGGGATTAACTGCACGCCAAATATCTATAAGACCCAAGCATTTGTTGCTTGCGCCTGAACTCCCGTGATTTTTGCATTCAACCGATCAATATTTGGGTCCCACACAGCATTGAAGTCCGCATCAACAACAAAAGAGCAGTCTGTCAATTCCAGCATTTGATTGGTGAATGTTCCATAGAAACTGCCATCAAAAATATTATGTGGATAAGTGCAGTTTTCCTAAAACTATACTCTATTGTAGAAATCACAATTCTGCCTGTATTGTCTGACCAAGGACAAAATCTTTAAGCGGAAGTTTCCGTTTGAAAATAATGGCTAATGCTTTGGATTTTGAGCACTATACGATATAATCTGTTGGTTAAGCGGCCAGTATCAGTCTGTAGCAAATGGGTCTCCTTTAACAATGTCAATAAGGCTAGGGTGCTGGCTCGCTAGATCACCCATTATCAAAAAAGCTGTGTTCTAAATAAAAGTAAATGTGGTTTGAGGTAGATTTTCTGTTTCTCCAGGATTGGCTCTGCAATGGCATCCGTATCGCCGTGTTGGGGTTTGTTCTTATTTGCCTTCTTTCTCCTTCAAATCAAGCACAAAGTGATAGAATATCAAAGTTGGAACCATATAACACAACTATTTGGCAAATTGGGCCAGGAGCTAAACCTTAAGCTGCATCTCTGTCAAGCCAAACCCGTGACTCCCACTGAAGAAATACTTAAAATTTCCTTTGCATGTTTTCTTTGGAACACACAGAGATTATCAATTATGTAGGTCACATCAAACGTCTCTCTGCTGTGTTCCAGAACACAGTCAATTAGGTCATCACTAAAACCTGTGCAATCTGATCTGTTTGTGAAGAGATGGGTGTCTTCCTGGATTATACTGTTCTTAGACTTCGTCGAAAGATCCCCAAGCAAAACTCTTTCCTCCTGTGTGACTTCTCTGCGTTTACTTGTTGGAGAAACCTCCAGTTGTAACTGTTCATATGCAGGGGTTGCCACATCACAAGCGTCTGAACTGCAAGAACAGACTGAATGGCAATGACTGCAGCACAAATGTCCCGGTTCAACAGTTTCTGTGTAGTGTTCAAAGTGAGAGAACAAAGTCTTCCAAAAGCCGTAAGTGATGCTTTTGTCAATTAAACGTTTCACAGCCTCATCTATTCTTGTGTGCTGCTTGATGGCGTAGACAATGGCGTGTGAATGAGACCCGTCTCTCCCGGCCCTGCCAATTTCCTGAGGAATAGCTTCCACATCTTCTGGTAACCCTTAGAGGACCACATGAGGGAAAGTTTAGGCTGAGTCCCATTCCTTCCCCTTACCCCTACCCCTTACCCCTTCCCCTAGCTTTTGCGCGTTCACGCGGGACCTAGTGCTGTCCCAATACCTATTAGGACCAAGGGGTAGGGGATAGACCAAGGGCTGTATAGCCCTTGAAACCTAGTGTGGACGCGACCTCACTAGAAAACACACAGGCATCAATGGCTGCCCGTCGACCAGAGAGACACATAAATGTAAGTACTTTCACCTTAAATAATTGATTAAAAAGTTACGACAGTCTTGTTTTGTGGTCTATGCAGTCCTGTACATGTATACTTGCAACTATGTTCCTAACTGAAACTTTTTAAAAATCGCTAGCTTGCAATGCTAACGCTAACGCTAATCGCTAACGCTAACGTTGAACAGTCCCACATATTTCTGCCTTGAATGGACTGTATACATCGCATAGATTGTATAGCTATATATATATTAATATTAACGGTCTACGATACATCGCTACGTGCTTCACATATACCACTCTGTATCACACAGGAGGACACAGGAGGACACAGCAGCTGGTCCACTTTGGGGCTGAAAACGCAGACGTTTCCTAAATCCTGTGTTCATGTTGTACCCATTCATTATTGCATTGGTACTGTATTATTGTAATCATTTGTTATTAATTCCTGTTCATTGTTCATGCACTTGTATATTGTTGTTGGTTTTGATATGGGACACTGATGATATGTGGGGGGGGGGTTACTGGCCAACAGGCTTCAGACTGGTCTGGAATATCAGAACAGCTGTAGTTAATTTGTTTGTTTGTGGTCTTGTTTGTATTTTTTAGTTTTACACATTTGAAGCCTTTTTATGTGTGTGACATGTTAGTTATGGTTCTAACAGTTGATAATGGTTCTGTAACATAATTTTATGTAACGTTTTTGCCGGTTATGTTTAATTTATCACCAATAAAGACAGATTTTTGTCAACAAAATGTTTTTGTGAACATCAATGACATTCAAAACGGTGATAACTGAAACAGATATACACACACCATGTATACATGGTGTATATGTATGAATACACCATGTATACAGGGTGTATATGTATGTATACATGATACATGTGATACACATATGTATTGCAAACAGACCTAAATACAACACAGATAAGAACATCTGCCTCTGCACTACCAAAGTGAACCTAAAACATAAAAATATTTAAATACATATGACACTATTGTCCAAACCCACACAATCAACAGACAGAGTCGGCATCTTGGAGGTTTGTGATCAATACTGCATGGGAGTCACCAAGTTGTGGCCCTTCATAGGGGTATTGTTCACCCCACCCCTTACCGGGGCACCGTTTGTTTCAATTCAATGCCAGGGTAGTGTGTAGGTCCAAGGGGTAGGGGTAAGATGGAGAAATGGGATTCAGCCTTAATCCCATCCCAAGTGCAGTTGTTGCCACAACCACTCTGCAAGCTCTATCTCCACCCAGTGATGACAGTAGTCTGCTTTTGTTCTGAGGAAGAGTCTGACTGTGAAAAATGCCAATGAGCAGATTTTTTGCCCTATGTTCTTGGTCTACCCAACAATGTTTTCCTAGTTCTGCTTTAAGACGGCAGAACACTTTCCCAATTTGCCTTTAGTTTAAATTATTGCAAAAGACACATTAGGGGCCTTCTCCCTCACTTCCCTAACGATCCAATCTAGGCAGTCCAGTGTTTAAGCAGACACTCTAGTCAGTCCAAGCCAAAAATTGGCTGACGGTGACTTGAGTAGCATGCTCCAAATGCAGCTGGTTTTTAACAAGGGCTTTGGAATGCTGATCTGCTGTGGTGGCCAAGGCCAGAATAGACCTGAAAGGCAAAGGCAAATGCATATACATCTCAATAGGTGTGATGGGGGATGATCAATAGGGGATGAAAGCAAGATGGGGGGTGAACACCTTAATAGGGGTAGATCAATGGAGGGTGTTAGCAAGGTGGATGGTGCCTTGAGGGGGGGATACAGGGACAAGGCATCTAACAATGAATATTACTATTGTAACAGTAATATTACACCAGTCACAAAGACCTTTCTTTTCCTCATGACAGGGCTAAGGACAAGTTCAGCGACATGGGTCACATAGTTTCCTTACTCACCCAGTTTGGGTAAACACTCCCTGAAGGCCATCTCCCCCTTAACAGTCTTTCCCCTGGTGAACATATAAGAGTATATTTGAATGTTAGAACATAACCAATGTGACAATAACAACTAAATAATTATGATAGCACAATCAACCTCATAAAACAATTAGGTCTGATCAAACTATTCATTAACTGCATCCTTTACAATAATATGTGGATGGACGCAAAGGTTTCATTCATCCATAAATACATGAAAATGTGAGGTTTACACTGTTTTTCATGGGACCAATAAGTGTGTACTTAAATTTACTAGGGCTTTGAACACAATACTATGGTACTTTGTTGCGTGACGTAATTCCCTAGAGGCTGCCTTGTGGGCGGTTCTGCAAACCGCACATACAGGGAGCAGATCAGACAGCGGAGCACATACAGGGAGCAGATCAGACAAGCGGCAGCCATACAGGGAGCGACATACAGGTCAAGAGCACATACAGGGAGCATCAGGATCAAGACAGGGAGAACATACAGGGAGCAGATCAGACAGGGAGACATACAGAGGGAGCAAGATATAGGTAGTTCATGTTGGAGTGTTGGATACATACAGGGAGCAGATCAGACAGGGAGCAGATCAGACAGGGAGCACATACAGGGATTAGATCAGACAGCGGCGCACATACAGGGATTAGATCAGACAGGGAGCAGATCAGACAGGGAGCAAATCAGACAGCGGAGCAGATCAGACAGCGGAGCAGCATTGAACACAAAATGCCGAAGTGTAAGTGCAGCTTCACAGTTGAACTGCAAAAAAGAAATGTCCACGTACCGTCCTGGTCGGGACAAATGGGAGGCGGAGTGCACCGTATGCAAAGCTAGCACATATGTTTCAGTGTCTTATAAAGGTGCTGGAGATCTCAAAGCTCACTATGTACACCAAAAAACCGTATATTACATTAAAAGGTTTTAAAAGATATTTAGTTGAAGCTGGATTTTGAAGCTGA
>NW_022605598.1:572332-574166 GCF_008692095.1 Etheostoma spectabile | reverse complement strand
GTCATATTTAGAACATTATTTCACATTTATTTATCGTAAAAAGAGAGCTATTATTTTGTTACAGGTTGTTAAAGATTTTATTTCATTAAATAAGTTATTTTTGTACCATAAAGCATGTTCATTAACCTCTGAGAAGCTTGTTTGAATTTGTGTCTTGAGGCCGGGCCAAGTGTCCTCTTATTTGAAAATCCAAATATGGTCACTCTGGTTAATGAGCAGCATTACTCGATGCTAGAGTAACTCAAATTGTGCTCTTGCGAGAACTCTGAATATCCAGGGTGCCTTTGAGTGCCTTTTAAAGCGTTACATAAAATATATATTTTTATTATCATCATTATGATTATTAATAGTTGACTGTAACAGGATAAAGGCACTTCTGCAGCAGAGGGTGAACAGGCGGTTTTGGTGGACTCCGGAAGCCTGGAGTTATCATGCCAATTTTGTAGAAACACTTATTTAGTCCATAGGTGGCAGCATAGGGCCGCAGGAATGAAATCTGGGCCAATAGGTCTCACTGAGCTGAGGGAGAAATAGAGGAGGGAGGGCTGTATACATCAGACGGAGAAACACGCTGGCAACCTGCTCCTCATGATCTAGACCACTTATGAGTGGCTGGCGGTGAGACACACAAGGTTTCTGGAATCAGGATTCTACCAGTGTGAGCGTACTTTTGCACACTCGTACTTTCTTCAATTTAACTGAGAGAGGAGCGCTGTCAGGTTTACAGAAAGGGCAATGTCCAGTCACCGCCTTTGTCCTTGTTCTGCCTGCAGGACACTACACCACCCTCAGAGTAGAGCATGGATGTCACCTCTATTTCTGAATCCGCCACCTCCTCCATACCAAAGTGGGGAGAGCAGGGGCATTAATCCGGCCTGCCAAAGGTGTCTCTTCTGTCTGTTTGCCGACATGAGGTCTGCCCTCAGCAGGAGCCCCATCAGGCGTGTGAGTTTAAGACTCCAAGCAATACTCTAAAGAGGGAGATAGCCGCTGCACCTGGGAGGCTGCTTTTTGAAGCCTAAAGGTAGGGGGAGGAAGGAATTCTGCGAGGACCCCAAAAACTGCCCCCACTGACCCAGTTTCAAGCTTTTAACACGTTTTCGACAGGGGACCCTCAGAAAGAGAGAAGGATCCGTTTGCTCGCTTTCAAATAAACAGCAGGAACCCTGTCTAGTACGTGCCATTTTTAAATCATATTTTAACATACGAGTTTGAAGGATTACCCTGGGCAATATTGAGAGTTGAATATTTTCCACAAACACAATACATTTTCTAAAGGCAGATAAATACCACAGTCACAGTAAATGACCCTGCCGGCTTTTCATATCTGTGGCTACCAGAAGGGGGCGGGGGCTAGCAAACACTTCCTTGTTTCTACTAGCCCAGGAAGGCTAACGGCCACCTTTCTGTCAAAGTAATTCTCCCCGAAGCTCTTAATGGAACAAGGAAACACTACGACAGAGGTGCCCTAACGTTCAAGTCGTGGCCCTTCAGATTGAACTGTTCTGCATATTTGCACATCATGGATTTGAACACATTAAGGAATAATAAAATACATAAGTACACAAGTAATAAACTATATTTATTGATGCAAATAGTTTTGATTAATTATTAAAACAATTCAGGGCAAAAGATGCCCCTGTGACAGACATACACAGTCACCATCATACCCACTGTAAATCATTTATTTATTTGTAAAAGAAAACTCCACACCTTGTGACCATTGAGCAGAAACGCTTTGTATCCTCGTTAGATTCACCGAGCAAAAGACACCAGTAGGCGGAACATTTCCTGCTGTATCCCTATTTTCCTTTTCTCCTCTGTGAAAATCTCA
>NW_022605598.1:571433-572322 GCF_008692095.1 Etheostoma spectabile | reverse complement strand
CTCAATATCAATCTTGATGCTGATCTATTTTGAACAATACTGTTGAATATGTTTAATACATTTTCTGATGTAAACACAGAAAAGAAACAACAAAACCACATGGCCACAAAAAGTACAAATCTCCACCAACCTGTTATGTGATATGCACAGCACACTCAGAGAAAATCGTCTCCCTACTTTATACTATGAGAGTATGACTGGGAAGACATGGGATCTAAGTATATGTACATATACCCACATACACATTTGCAACAAAGTTATTCTAAGTTCATATTGTTAGCAGAGTTGAGCTCAGCATACCCCCGACCGACAAACTGCTTTCTTGCCTCTACCAAGAAGTAAACGTAACGAATGTAAGCATCACTCCTTTATCAAATAAATGTCCCAGAGTTAAAATTCCCCTCTCCTCCCACACCTTAAATCCCATATCTGAGTTGGCCGGAACAAAATCCACGTTACCACATATTGGAGCTAGTGAGGACAATGCTTTAGAACGACCCTCTAACTTCCTGATTGTTCGCCAAGCTTGCAGACTTGTTGTAATTAAAATGTTTTTGTCCTCCACACTCTTAGTTTTCCTTGAGTCCAACAATACTGCATTTTACAATTTGGAGATGGGATAAATGGGAAGTGAACTCAAACCAAAACAGCACTTTAAAATGCAGTCACAGTTTTTTGCAGCTGAGAGAGATGTCAAATCTAAATTATAACAACAGCTTCCAGTCAGTGTTTAATGACCATGGACAAGGCCAAGGACACGGGAGAGTTGGAAAAGGAGGGAGAAGGTTTTCCAACATCTTTCTGCCTGCATACTCTTCCTTTGTCCCTTTTTTGGCATGGTGGGGGAAAGTGCATAAATGAAAACCTTCTGTGTTCACCCCCCCCCCCC
>NW_022605598.1:569916-571423 GCF_008692095.1 Etheostoma spectabile | reverse complement strand
CCCCCCCTTGACATTTCAGTAGCTGTGTGCCAGGGGTAGATCAGATACACTGGCCTGGCTAGGGCCAATATAGTCTGTGTTGCTGAGGAAACACAACCAGCATTCCTTATAACCGTTTGTAGTATTGTTTTGAATTTATCTCACCAGTGTGTAAGACTATGTTGTAGTGTATGTTTTTGAGGGCTTGTGCATTATGTCTGAGGCAAAGTTGGTATTTCAGCCAGATTGAATGGTTTGGACTGGAGAACTTCATTTTGACCTGAAAATAGGGAGTTGGGTGAGACATTATGGATTTGTGTTTAAGTTTTGAGGAAAGGAGGCATATTTCAAGTAATGTGTTTAAGCAATGAATAAAAACTGAAAATATGTGAGTAGGGGCCGTAAGCAGAATGAGCTGATGGTTTTATACCAGCGCTAAATAAGAACAGTCCATTTACAGCCATGTTAAACGGCTTCCTCTCTTAACATTAGAATGGTTGACTGCATTTGACTTATGATCATTTTCTACCTGTGTGTAATGCTTTGTTTAAAGACACTTATTTTTACCTCTCAACCTTCTTCATTGCATGATGCAATAGTAGCCCTTTACCACTAGAGGCCAACATTGGCTGAACAATGGATTTTAAAACTTTTCCTGCCAATAAATGGGATTCATTTTACCAAGCCATGGCCAAAAGACAATGGTTGTTTGACAGTCTTTACAGGAGCTTGGCAAATAGTTTATCTGTGGGCCTCTGTATTACACAAGTGTCCTGTCCCCTTCATCACTAATCAATGTTAGTGGTAAACAGTCAACCTGTCAGCAGTTACCTAGGATACACTTCAAGCGGTTAAAGGCCACTTTTGACCTTAGACCTCACCACAGTTCAACAGATAAGGTCCCGCTTTAACTCGTAGGAACAGTGATCTTCATATGTGAAAGATTTAAACAGGTTTGTCAATGCATCAGTTGTACTTTGAATTAGGAATGTCAACATGAACACGTTAATGACACACTGACGCAAATTCCTTTAAACACCACACATATTTTAAACACAATTAATGCATGTTCTGTGATTTCGCTCGTAGTTTGATTAATCAGGAAGCCGCAACAGTACCGTTGTGGTCAGCATTGCCAACTTTCTCGCTAGATTTAGCCATTTTTCAGAGCCTCTTAGAGACTTATAAATGTATTGTAAGTCATTCCTATGAATACAGTCCACAGATCCTCTGTTAAACACTAAAATAGCGCTGCTCTCTCCTCCTCGGTCCTCAGTCAGAAGGGGCGGGGGAGACGAGCGGCAAACAGGGAGCGGGTCTTACAATACATCCATGAACAGTAGTGGATAGAGGGCAGAAACAAAGCTCTTTGAGCAGAAATGAATAAAAGGGTCTTTTGAATGGCAAGTTCCAAAGCCCTTCCAGAGGTTTCTCTCCAGACTAAAGTTACCTGCATGTACTGTCCATTTGAACTGAGTTACCACTGGAGTACGTCCACTATTTAACATAAGGGCATTGGTAACTTTAA
>NW_022605598.1:562055-569906 GCF_008692095.1 Etheostoma spectabile | reverse complement strand
AAAAAAAAAAAAAAACATTCTAAATGAAAGTACGTGTGGAAAAGCAGATTGCTACTGCCTTCACTTAATTAAATCCTTACAGGGAATCCAAAGTTAAGTCCCTCAACACGTGTAAAATACAGAAGATTAAAAAAGCAGACAAGACAGTGAAACAAAAGGCAGAGCGAGAGAAGGGGGTGAAACATAGCCAGAAAAGCTAACACTTAAAGTAGGTTTTTGATTAAGATTAGATATGGGGCAGCAAAAATTGAACACTATCCCATAATTACCTGGTTGCAACAGAAACTGTTCCACACTAAATTACCTTTAAAATACATTTTCCATCAACAAAAACTAAAATGCACAAAATAGCAAGCACATTGGAAAGGAAACTCTAGCCTGGCAGTGGTCCAGCTAGCCTGTGAAGGGTGGGCATTTACAAACAGTCTATGTAATTGTGACACACCGGGAGCTGGTGTGTCTGTTTATATAATAAAAAAATAAAATATATAAAAAAAATAAATAAAAAAAAACTATACCAGCAATTCTTACCACTGACAAAATGTGGAACCAGACCAAAAATGTTACTTAAATTTAGCACTTTATTCTACATAACTGAAAAATTATAACAGTTCTTCCGTTTTAAAAACAAGTAATAAAAGTTAAAAGCTTAGCATGGCGGCCCAATCTTCTTGCCGCTAGTTCCCAATCCCTATGACAGTCCGTTGTTAAGTCGATCACAAAAGGAGTGGCCGATTCCACCAAGGGTAGCCTGGAATCCTCTTCTCTTTTGCTGCGTTGCGATGCCCACACTGCAGACACTGGGGGAGGAATAAGGGCAGCTCTCAGGCAAGTACGACACCAGACAGGTCATTCACACACATACAAAGACAGTTGGAGGACTTCCCTTTACTTATCTGTTCACATGTATTGAACCCTCCATTTAGGTGGCTGCCTGTTACTTCAGGCTCTGACAACGTAGTCCGGTCTGCACCACGACGCGTTCACCTGCACTTCCGACGAGCCGTCACGGCTGCTACTGCTCCATCCCGTCCGCTCACCTCCATGTCCTTTCCTCCTCACTATGTCAACGTCGCTATCCTCCATGTCAGTCCATCTCCACGCTCTCCCTTTATGCCTGTTCCTCCGAGAGATCCTCCTTGCTTCTGCTCGGTCCATGTTCTCCCGTGTCCTCTCCCTGTCTGTCCTTTCTGTCCTCCAGCTTGTGTTCCTTTGCCTCCTTTTCACTGCCCAGTCTCCCTGCCACACCTGTTTCTAATTCAGCTCAGATGTTCACACCTGTCCTGCATTCAGCTCATTAGTCAGGTTGGGTTGTGTGAAAGGAAGAGGGGGAGGAGCTCCAGTCTTGTCAAGACAGGTGTGTATGTCATCCCACTACAACGGTTCATGCAATAAAACTTAAACATGCGGAAAGCAGAATAAAAACATGCAAACACTAAAACCCTAAAAACACATGCCATTAGTCCATGTAGAAAACACTATCACAGCAATACACATGTATAAATCATGTTAGTGGTACAGAATCTTATACATTGACATCCACTTTTGACATAATCATATCAGACAACAGGGCAATAAAACCAGTACACGTTAAGAGAAGACAAACCAAGGGTCCATGTTCATCATGGAGTTGTTTCAGTCCTTATCCTCCTCCGTGACCGAATACAAAGCGTCGGCTCTCCCTGCTGCCGCAAGAGGACGGTTGAATCCTCTGTGGAGGTGAATGAGCTACACTTGCCGCCTTGCTTGAGCTTCAAGGTTGCTGGATAAAGCAGGGGAAAAGCCAGATCCTTGACTCATGCTGAATTCGTTGTTTGATAGAAAGCTTGGCGTTGTTTGACTGTGTAGTAACTGTAGTCCGGGGAGAATTTGGGAACCACTTACATAGGGAGCGCGAGAGATACTGAATAGCATTAGAGCTTTCCACCCCCTCCTTTAATCCGACAATGGGGATGTTGCATCTTCGGTTTCTGTCCTCCATGTCTCTTTAAAAATGTGGCCATGGCTGTCAAGTATACTTGAGTTGCTTTCCACAGTAGTTTTTAGATGGTTCACATCAGATCTGATAGAGCCAAGGCTTGCAGTCAGAGATGCTAGTTGAGCATGAATAGCAATTAGCTTCTTCTCGATTACCAACTGTTGAATCCGGGAAAAATGTGGTTTGAAGTAGCTTTTTTCTCCAGTACAGCCTCTGCAATGGCATAAGTATGGCTGTGTTGTGCTCTGCCCTTGTTTGCCAATATTTCTGACTAGCACACAGTAGTAGAATGTTGGCGAACCATATAAAACAACTATTTGGCTAGGTTGGGCCAAGAGCTATACTTTAAGTCGCCATCTCTGTCAGATGATCACGTGACTCTCTTTAAAACAATATTTTGTGTCAATTTATTTATTTATTTGGTAGAGGTAGCGGTGTAATAAGTGGGATAATGTAGAACAAGTTGGTCATTGGTCAGGCTAATAACGAGGCCTCGCTCTACATTATCCAGTAAGTAACACACCTGTTCATAGAATATATAATCACACACACAATGGTAAATTTACCTCTTGTAGATTACAATAGTCCAAAGTACAGCATAACTGGTTATCAGCCTCCAGGTTATGGATAATACTGCTCTCCTACAACGTTCTGATCCTCACGGAGATTGTTCACGTCTCTCGGACTGCATCTCTCTCAAACTCTGCATGTAACTGCTAAACCCCGCCTCTCTACCTGGATTTGTAATTAGTTTGGCCTCTAGGTCCAATAGAAAAGTAAAGAAAAACAGGGCGACCTCTGGCTCACCCAGTGGGAGCCTGCGCCCCATGTGGGCTAGGTCCTTTGAGGCGGCCCGGGTTTGAGCCCAACCTGCATGTCATCGCCCATCTCTCTCTTCTTAAAAAAAATAAAATAATAATAATAATAAAGTAAAGAAAAACGAAGATTGATATCTTATGCTACAATCAAGTTAAGCTGTGTGGCCAATTACACATGATGAATAATACACACGTCCTCCAAACTACAATCAATTGCATTAACTCCAACCTTTATCGCCTTATAACTGTATATATAACTTTTACATGTTATCCATACCTAACGATTTTAACATGCATGTATATTACATCAACTTATGTTTTCCTCAGCATATTTTTACCTTTTTACCATATTTAAATGATTTAAAAGTATTTCTGTTTTCTGAACTATTTACATCTCAATGTCTGAATGGAATTTAGCCAGGCCTACACTAGTAATGAGTGCCGTTGACTTCTGAGGACACTTACTTCTAGAATGTAAGAGAAGTACTTACTTTTAATACTTACTCTGATTCACTGTCACTGGATCTGCTGTCTTAGGTAAATTGACTGCTTTAGTTTAGCTTTTTTTGCTCATTCTGCTGCTTTCGCTGTTTTGCCCCTTTTGGATTTGCTGGTCTTCTGTTTCTGATGTGTTTTGATAATTTTGTTAGGGTTACTTTGCGACTGACTTCAACCTGTTTAGATAAAGTAGACCAGGCTAGATGGAAGCATGGGGGTGTTGAGCTGTGGTCCATTGCAGAGCCCTCACCACCCGCGGCAGACGGTTCACACCAAGACTCAGGAAGACAAAGAAAAGGAGTCTACGTGGGAGGCTAAATGGGCTAGGTATCTTATTTGCTTTGCTTGGTTTCTTCATTCGAAACATTCAGTTTCTCCATTCCTGTTTGCATATCCTATCCCAGAACCCAAATGTTTTTGCTGGGGTTTGTTATTATTATTATTCGTCGTCTTCCGCTGTGTCTCAAATTGCCGTGAGCTGGAATTTGGCAGAAACTCGAAACTCGGCCCGGTGACTGGAAAGGATGTGCATTTGGTTCCCAAGAAATATGAGCTCCATCTTCCGTATGGTGGTGCTGTAATTAACGATAAAAAAGCAATTTTTGAAAGGCACCGCCACACACATCCAAGACCAATTGACTTGAAATTTCCCACACAGCTCAATGTGCTCTACAAAAAAGCCTCACGGACCATAACGGTACACCATGATGAATTTGTTGCTAATTAGCATCATGTGAAAACACTACAAGTAATAGCACTTTGTCAATATTGATTCCATCAACACCAAAATTGATTTGCAGCCTTGCGGGACTAGGATACACATTATTACTTTAAACAAGCTAGATTGGTGAAAATACATAACTGCCATCAACCAAAGAGTTTTGCAAAGGGCTGGGCTTAGCAGGGAATTGGCCATAACTAGACGGTTTGTCTGTCATAATAATTGTCACAAATTTGTACTGGACAGAATTTCACCAAAATACATGGTTTGGGGGTGAGTAGTAACCCGGATCTGAAGTGTCATATTGATTGGTGCATGTGGGCGTGGCCTAATGAGCATTTATGCCTTTTCTCAAGTTACTGGGGCCTGGAATGAGCTAGAGATACTTAAAATACATCTAATGCTGCTTATTCCACTTGATGGCAATTGCTCTGCCTCCTTCTGTTGTTTTTAATGTTGTTGTATTCTTTATTTTTTGCTGCTTTAGTCTTATGTGTCCCTGTACAGTGTCCTTGAGTGCCAAGAAAGGCGCCTTTAAAAAAATGTATTATTATTATTATTATTATTATTATTATTAGAACTAATAGTGATGTGCTAATGCTTCTTTTAAAATAAGAAGCCAGTAGGCCTGATGGTGGCGCTATAACACAAGGCCACAACTTTGAAAGTTCACGTTCCTCACACAAGTCCAGCTCAATATTATCCAAAATCATGGTAGCAGCTGTTGCCATGGTCCCGCTAAACGTCCTGCAATGCCATGTTCGTCCTGCTACGCTCTGCTGTGTCCTGCTACGTCCTGCTGTGCCTTGTAATGCCGCACAGTGCCCTGCTATGCCATGAACTACTACAAAGAACTACTACAAACTACTAATTTTTTTTCTATTTTTGTAATTGCCACTCTTCATTCTAACCCCAACCGGCCCGTCAGACACCGCCTACCAAGAGCCTGGGTCTGACCGAGGTTTCTGCCTAAAAGGAAGTTTTTCCTCGCCACTGTCGCACTGTTGCTTGCTCTGGAGGAAACTACTAGAACTGTTGGGTCCTTGGAAATTCTGGAGTGTGGTCTAGACCTACTCTATCTGTAAAGTGTCTCGAGATAACACTTGTTATGAATTGATACTATAAATAAAATTGAAATTGAAATTAAATTGAAATATGCTTTACAAAAAGCTGCTTGCACCATAAACGTCCACCATGATGTTTTTTTTGTTGCTAATTTGCATAATGTGAAAAACAGTAAAATGAATAGAACTTGGCTGCCAAGGAATAGGCTTCTGTTGAGTGAGAAAGGGTTTGAAGCTGCATATTGCCGCTCGTGGCTATATTTTTAAGCGTCTTTATCCTACAACACACTTCATTCTGTACACAAATGGTCAAAATCAATTATACAAAATAACAACAGATTAATACTTTATCTGTAGTTAGTGATGGATGTAAACAGGCTACAGACCACTGATATTTGTGTATCACTAAAAGCCATTCCAGTTTGTCATTCAACATTTCCTATTGTTTGAATGTCTTTGTTCTTTTTACTTTACAGGAAAGTTCTTCTTAACTAGACACTGAATGCCTTTAATCTGTGTCTCTGTAGAGCAGTGGGGTTTATATGGCTGGCTTGAGTAAAAAACGAATAGAAAATAAACATATGAATTAGTTTGACCAATAAATCTGACGCCCAGGTCTGATAAAGACTGAGGTGCAGTGGAAAACTGGATAAATCTAGTAAGAAGACAAGTCTGGCATTTCCCAGCTGTCTTTCATTCTGCAGTAATATGCGGTTATATAAGAAACCCTTAACAGCACAGAGCTACGTGGCTGCAGCTTAACACTACCATGACAGATCTTTTCATTGCACAGGACTGTCGTTTCCAGTTCAGTAGTAACGGTCATTAAAAAAACATCCTGCCACGTTGAGAAGCACAGTCACATCCAAATGATGCTGCTACATCAAACTAGTCCAGAATGTTGAATAGCAGTTGAAATGTATTTTCTTTCTACCCCCTTCTGGTCATGGTATGCAAAGCAGGTTCAGTTATTTAAACACAAAAAACAGACTGTAAACAAGAAAGGTCTGTCTTACTGTACTTAGGAATAAAGACAGTATCTTTACGTGTATCTCCATTCAGATTTTATTTTATAAAATAACAACAACAACACAATAGCACTGAGTTTCTGTACAGATATCACTCCTTCATTCAAGCATGGACATGGTTTCCTTGGCCTGACATTGATATCATGAGAGAGAAGAAGGGAATAGCCCCTTCCTGACATTGGGTCCTGTGAGCTGTAGAAGGACTTTCGTATTTACATGAAGAATTTTCAAGAGGGTAGTACTTTGTAGAGAATGCATACAATAAACAAATCCAGAATCAAATGGACCCCAGAAACGGGATTTATGAATTTACATTTGTTTTTTTAATGACGATTACATTTTATCTTTAGGAGTACAATTTCTATACTACAGTAAAGGTAGAGGTAAAAAATAACATTCTTCCTATAGTTTAGTATCTGTAACATGCATATAACCATCATTCCTCTCTTAGATTTCTTTAAACTTTACACTCTATGCATGGTAGGAGCTCGAGAGCTCAGCCCCATTCCATTGAGAATGATGCTTTTTCAGTTAGAATGAGTGCAAATGTGACAAAGCCTGCTTCAGTGATAATGTCAAACAACCCATTGAACGTTCAAACCCATTTACTTTATCATCTCCGCACAGCTGGCCAATCACACTGTGAAATGGGTGTGAATGCTGGATAGGCAATTTTTGGAAAGTTACAGAAATGGTTGGACACAGTGCCCATAATGCTACAACAGAAATGTGTGGGGGAGGTTTTTTTTGCAGCAGTTCAAACATCTGACAAGCAGTTCTGATAGTCTAAACCCATGACTGCTTTTGGATTTTGTTTAATTGTGATGACACATCTAATATTGTGCTCCTATCTTATTTCAGTGTGTGATGATGGGAAGAGACTGAAATAAAAGATTTCTCTGAAGGTCTATGGAAAGTATTATTAGAGAATTACTGATTTTCTTGATTAATTAACTGCAAAAAATGAACTGCAAAAAAAAAGTACACAGGCTCCAAGTCATTTTCAGATTGTCTTCACCAAACAAAACATCCACATATGTTGATTATGTCAGTGTAGGGATGGATGGGTAAAAAAAACATAGGAATTTCACCAAGGAGACCGCTGTTTGTATCTCACGTGAAACCAAAATCCCCTTTGACTATTTTGAAGTTAACCAACTAACTAATTTAGTATATAACCTTGTCACCGACTCTGTAACAGACTTAATTCATTTCAAGCCAAACCATGATCTTTTCCTGAACCTAACCAAATAGTCTGGTTGCCTTAATTTAAACAACTAGTTCAGTTTCAAATTAACATTACTGAAACATTACTGCCTGGTATGGAAACAATTTAATTTGATTCAGTTTTATAGTGTCAAATCCTAACAGAAGTTATCTCAGGCCACTTTAGAGATGGAGTAGGGTTAGACCACACTCTATCACTTACAGCAACAAACAGGACCGCAAGGCTCCGGAAAGACGGCTGTTGAATTGATTCTCTTTGCAGCGTGCACATTGAAAACATGAATTAGGATATTAAATACAAAGGGACATATCTTCATTGCAAAGATCATCTCAATTATACACTGGAAGTGTTTAACAATACTTTGAATATTAAGGTGAACAGCAGTACAAACTAGAAAATTACGCAAGAAATTGTGACAGTGTGCCAAATACTTGGTGTATATCCCAATGCTAATATTACCAGTATTAAGTATGCTGTATCATGGAGTTACATAGACCACACGCTGTGTGTGTGTGT
>NW_022605598.1:561349-562045 GCF_008692095.1 Etheostoma spectabile | reverse complement strand
GTGTGTGTGTGTGTTTAAGAGGGAAAATACAATGGTTGAGCAAAGGCCATCTGCACTGCAGGAATGTAGCTAATTATCAATAGTTAATAGTTAGTAGTGGTAATTAGTATTTGTGTCGCTCCCCTACTTTTGCATATGAGATTCAGAGACCAAACACAAACACACACATGCACACACACACACACACACACACGGTAGAACTTGTTGCTATGGCCATTTGCACGGTGAGTGAGTAGAAGACAGAGGGAGAGACAGTGGCTGTGTTCGAAACCGTTCCCCATCCCGGGAAAAGTGCTCTATATAGTGTGTTCGCCATCTGGTAGTAGTGTTAAAATTCTCCCCAGTAAACTTCATTCACTATACAGTCCACTATAAAATACCCTCAATGCACTGCTTATTTGAGTGTACACACAATGTGTGTTACTGCAAATACCACAATGCAACGTGGTTGTTTTCCCGGAGGAGAAGAAAAAGCAGAAGGACCCAGCGGAAACTGAGAAGGAAAAACGGAGCGGGCTTTTGTTTCTAAATGTTTGAAATGTAACATGCAGCATATACACTCACCTAAAGGATTAGTAGGAACACCACACTAATACTGTGTTTGACCCCCTTTTGCCTTCAGAACTTCCTTAATTCTACGAAGCATTGATTCACAAGGTGCTGAAAGCATTGTTTAGAAATGTTGGCCCATATTGA
>NW_022605598.1:560876-561339 GCF_008692095.1 Etheostoma spectabile | reverse complement strand
TCTTGCAGTTGATGGAGATTTGTGGGATGCACATCCGGGGCTCGAAGCTCCTGTTCCACCACATCCAAAAGATGCTCTGTTGGGTTGAGATCTGGTGCCTGGGGGGGAGGGGGGCATTTTAGCACAGTGAACTCATTGTCATGTTCAAGAAACCAATTTGAAATGATTTGAGCTTATGTGACTGGGCTTACCTGCTGGAAGTAGCCATCAAGGATGGGTACATGTGGCCATAAAAGGATGGACATGGTCAGAAACAATGCTCAGGTAGGCCGTGGCATTTAAACCATGCCCAATGGCACTAAGGGCCTAAAGTGTGCCAAGAAACACCCCCCACCCATTACACCACCCCACCACCACCTGCACAGTGGGAACAATTCAGGATGGTTCCATGTTCTCATTCTGTTTACGCCAAATTCTGACTCTATCTGAATGTCTGGAATCGAGACTCATCAGACCAGGCAAC
>NW_022605598.1:560765-560866 GCF_008692095.1 Etheostoma spectabile | reverse complement strand
TCTTCAACTGTCCAATTTTGGTGAGCTCTTGCAAACTGTAGCATCTTTTTCCTATTTGTAGTGGAGATGAGTGGTACCCGGTGGGGTATTCTGCTGTTGTA
>NW_022605598.1:560445-560751 GCF_008692095.1 Etheostoma spectabile | reverse complement strand
AGGTTGTGCGTGTTGTGGCTTCACAAATGCTTTGCTGCATACCTCGGTTGTAACGAGTTGTTATTACAGTCAAAGTTGCTCTTCTATCAGCTTGAATCAGTCGGCCCATTCTCCTCTGCTTCTAGCATCAACAGGCATTTTTGCCCACAAGACTGCCGCATACTGGATGTTTTTCCCTTTTCACACCATTCTTTGTAAACCCTAGTGCGTGAAAATCCCAGTAACTGAGCAGATTGTGAAATACTCAGAACGGCCCGTCTGGTTCCAACAACCATGCCACGCTCAAAATTGCTTAAATCACCTTTC
>NW_022605598.1:560344-560435 GCF_008692095.1 Etheostoma spectabile | reverse complement strand
TGACATTCAGTTTGGAGTTCAGGAGATGGTCTGGACCAGGACTATACCCCTAAATGGATTGAAGCAACTGCCATGTGATTGGTTGATTAGA
>NW_022605598.1:556344-560334 GCF_008692095.1 Etheostoma spectabile | reverse complement strand
GATGAGAAATTGAACAGGTGTTCCTAATAATCCTTATAAGCTTTTACTGCTCTCCTGCGTGCTATGTCTGTTTTTCTTGTATTTACCTTCAAAAAAGTGCTTGTTTTGCCGCTGACAGGCTCAGATTAATATTCTAAGTTGTACTTAGTGTCTTCATTAATCATAGGTGTGTTTTGGACAACATCCAATAAACCAATCATTGTCATCTGCCATTCCCTTTACAAGCCAAATAGCTTGGCGCATTGATATTAAGATGGAGGATTTGCTGAGCAGGAAGGAGAGAAGAAACTGATCTGCTCGTGCGTTAAGTGAAAGTGTGGGAGCAGATCACATAACACTATTTCGCATTGTAATATTTTTATTTTTCAACTTTTGCATGTTTGTGTGCTGCTGCGCGTCCCTGTGTGTGCGCCTAGGCCCATTGCACAGCGAGCCTAGGTGATTTTAGACCAGGTTTTTGTTGGTCAATGGTGAGATCACTTCCCGCTGCTTCAAGATAGCAATACGCCCAGACTGCACCTGAACACACCTCCCTTTAAGACCAGTAGGCCCATGGACGCACACATGGATGCAGGTGCATTTGCTGTTTAAATGACGTGGGCGCTGGACAGGAAATAGACACTTGCGTCGGGTTTTGCACTGTGCCAGATGATAGATAGGACCCAGAAACTTCAGTGTATGTAGTGGAAGGTTGAACATTGGAGGCTAATACTTTCTGACACATAAAAACTAAAAGGATATAGGAATCACAGTATAGGTATTGCTCTGTTCATTGGGCTCCAGGTGGGCTAGGTCCAAGTCTGGATGATCACTTTCCAGTCAGAGAAGTAGCAAAAAAAGAGCAAAAAATCCACAACAAACAAATCCATACTAACAACCACACAACCCAAACTATAACAACAATAATGCAAGAACTAATACACATTTTGACAGAGAAATGGCCATATCAGGTGAGAGGAATTGATTTCTCCAGGTACAGAAAAAAAGAAAGATAAAAAAAAAGGTCTCTAGTGGTTTTCAGTTGTGAGCCTTGCTGCACATTTGTGTGTATGTGTGTGTGTGTGTGTGTGTGTGTGTGTTTTACACACAAGGTTTTGTTTAGGCTATATAAAGATTTGCAATATTATTACAGTCGCTTTTTAGATGAGTTGAAATGTGATCATTCAGAAAATGGCTGTGCTGTCATGGCATTGCTGTAAAGGGATTGGAGACCTTTTGGTGTCGTCATTTGGATATATGCACACGTGTCATGCGTCAGCCTACTCCAATAATTGTTGACACTTTATGCATTGCACATGTTTATTTATGTAATATGTGTATTTGGCGTTTGTGTTGTTTCCGCTTTTTGCTTATGTTGGCCGCGTGTTGCTGTTTGTGTATTGTACGTTGCAAATAGATAAAACAATAAAACAATTATGTTTCGCCTAGAGCTGAGAAGAGCTAGTAGGTTGCGACTCACAAGACAAGAGGAAAGATCAAAAGGGATATGAGGCAGATTATGAACTGAAGAGAAGGAATGGAAGTGAAGAATGAAGAATGTCCTCTCTGTCTGTCTGTCAGTGGACTGTTTTTATATGGCGCTTTTCTAGTCTATGTGTCTGTCAGTCTCTGCCTGTCTTTGTGTCTGTCTATGTCTGTCTGTCTGCCTGTCTGTCTATGTCTGTCTGTCTGTCTACATTAACTCAGATTAGTGTCCCGCTTGTAATTTACAATGTGTTGTGTTGTCTATGGTACTGTGTATGTTTGATCATTACAATGAGCCTGTTTATCTCCAAAGGCACTCTTTAGACAGCTCTATTGTACTAAGAGTGCACAAGGACATGTCATCTCAGCATAAACAATTTAATGAGTCATATAAAACTCATTTCTATCCAAAACAAACAGGTTGACAAGGGGGTTCTTACTAACGTATTGCCGAGAAATCACCGTATATGACCTTAGTTGGCACCACATTCAAACATTTCATTCTTCTTCTATCGAATGTAAACCATCACATCGTGGCACTTTCTCAGTTGGGCCTTAACCCTGTAACAATCTTCACAAATATAAGCACTCCTGAAAATGCACTTCTGAATTCTCTATGAGCCTCGACACATCAGGTATGAATATGATCATCTCATGTGTCCTGTATGAAGCCACACTCAAACTGAAGAAGGTAATTGTGCACATCTATGTGACTTTTCAGTTGGCACAGAGGAAGCAGTGGCTCAGTATAATTTATGTCCATATTAAAAGCGTGTGACACATGTATGGAGGGATATATGAAGTGTCCACTTAAGTCTGTTTATACAATCAGGGCCATTCATCCTGTTTATGTACTGGGACAACCTGCACTTAAACTATGTTGTCTTCAGCGAAAAAAATGACGCTGCCATGTCATGTAATGCGTTGATTAAATGTGAGTCTGGTTCGGCGCTTTGGACTTCCTCTCATTACATTACCTCATCCCCATTCACTCCCTCGTGCAATCCTCTCCTTCCATAAGAAACTACCTGCAGCTTCAGTTTCAACACCTCCTTGTCTTCGGAAAATCACAGTCTATGGCACATGTTGCTCAGGTGCCAGTGTGAGAGTTGAATGACTGAAAGTAACCATCAGATAGCGAAACGGTGAGAATATTTCTAGATAATATAACTGGATCTATGTCAGAGTCTAAATCCTGGGTTTCAGCTAGTCGCCGTGTCCTGAGACTGCCTTGGTCTTTTCCTCTGTGTCTTTGCATCTTCTACACAGTCTGGAAGGCCTTGGTTTGGGCAGGGACCATGACAGGCGTGGCCCCCATGCGGTTCAGGTTTCCAGGACTCAGCTTAGGGGGAGGGCTGGGCTTGCAGTTGGAGGTAGACGTGGAGGTTGGCGTTGAGCGTGGTTCAGGAATCTTGGGAACGGTCTGATTGTAGCCAGGCGGAGACTGAGGGAAGGAGGAGGCTTGGCAGTTTTCCTTGAGGGCTGCCACAGCAGGAACACATGCTCGTGGGCCTCGGAGCCCCATGTTGTGCACCATGGACTGAGTGGAGGAAGTGCCTGAGCGAGAGCTGCCAGAGCGGGACGACGAGAGGGAGTTGGGCTTCACCAGTTTAGCTTTTGGAGCCTCTGCATCCTCCCTGAAATGAGTACATGTGTGCATGAGTTCCATGAGTGCCCGCAAAAGATCAAATTAGCATTTACTAGTAGAGTGAAATTTGTTCAAGTATTCACTTCACTAAATTTCACTGACATTGTGCCATTTTCGTGTGCCAAAGCAAGTTGAATGATCAATACAGCTGCATGCGTTGATAGTTTCCATGCAATTATTCAGGCTGGGGTTAAAGCCGCATGGTTAAGACTGCCAGAGTAATGCTGCGTTCCAGGCATCCCGTAACTCGTGTTTTCACAACCTTCTAACCGTGAAAGTGCCCTGGATCGGCAGTCAAACCCATAACTTGATACTTGTGAACTTGAACCAGATCGTTGTACTCCCAATTACAGTTTTGACGTCACACACACATAAACAACATAGCGACCCCTGTTGATGCTATAAAGACGCTGTGAGAAATCGTATTAATAGGCAACGTAAAGTAATTCCACACATTGTAATCAAAACAATACACACATGATTGTGTACTACTACAGGTTATGTTTATTAAATGAAGCCCAAAATATGTTGTTGACTAGAAATCGCTAGTATCAGCAAACGCTAGCTAACGCTAGCTAGAACGGTTTGTGGTGACTTTGCCTGGAACGCTACCAAGTTGTGAGTAGTGACTTGAATTAGTAACTTAGGGGCTAAAAACTGTGTTTGGAATGCAGCATAAGTGTCCATTGTATACCTGATTTCATTTGGCGTCTCTTCTTCTTCATATTTCTTCATCTCCTTTTTGCGGAACACCAACCAGACGATAAGGACGATAAGGAGGACTCCGAAGGACACGCCAACCACGGCCCCTGCTACCACACCCATGCTCCTTACATCTACACACACACACACACACACACACACACACACACACACAC
>NW_022605598.1:553161-556334 GCF_008692095.1 Etheostoma spectabile | reverse complement strand
CACACACACACACACACACACACACACACACACACACACAGTCGTGTAAGACAGAGTATACTGATAGTGAGCTTAAAAGTGAAATTAAAACTGAAATACATTTTCTGTTCTAGAAGTGTTTTCCCTAATGTAGAACTGTGAATACTACCAGCCAATAAAAATCCCAATAAATCATACAGAAAATACTTTGGTTAGCAGGTGCCTTACTTTCTAACCCCCCACCTTAACAGGTCCTGGGATGTAGTCTTGTATGACGTGTGGTAAGTATGTAGGTTGCCGTTTGTAAAGGTGTGATAATAGCGGGTCTTCAAATGAAACCCACCATGTACTTACTGTAACACATGTATTGGTAAAGTGTACTAGATTGCCTAGTGAGATTACAAACGTTCTCTACTTGTAGTAGGTGCAAGAAGAACTCATGTAAACAACGTTAGCGTATGCTAGCTGTGTGGAGATGCCAGGTTCCAGAGCAGCGGGCTCTGGGTCCAGAAGACTGACAGTCTGTCCAGATGATTACATTACACGGCGTGCAGACCTGGCATATTTTTCACGTCTTACTGTAAAGGAAGGATTTATTTCAACCAAAAAAAGAGTTGCTGATTGTTGTGAAGAGACTTAATTAAAACAATTTTGACGAGTTATACTTAGTTTCTGTACCCTGGAGATCCAGAGTTCCTCGCAAGGGCACAATATGAATTTGCTCAGCGAGTTACTCTGGCGTTAAGTAATGCTGCTTAACTATGCCCTTGTAGCTGAGCTGCACCAATCACATCAGTGTATCTGATGTAGGCGGGCCAGAGGCGAGCTGCACCAATCACATCAGTGTATCTGATATAGGCGGGCCAGATGCGAGCTGCACCAATCACATCAGTGTATCTGATTGAGGCGGGGCCAGAGGCGAGCTGCATCAATCACATCAGTGTATCTGATATAGGAGGGGCAAGAGGCAAGCTGCACCAATCACATCGGTGTATCTGATATAGGCGGGGGCAGAGGCAAGCTGTACCAATCACATCGGTGTGTCTGATTTAGGCGGAGGCAAGCTGCACCAATCACATCGGTGTATCTGATGTAGGTGGGGCCAGAGGCAAGCTAAACAGATGAGGACAGTTTAATCTAGCAGTTAGCTCCGCTGGTAGCTAAGCTTATGGGGCTTGGGTTCATCACCCCGTGAGAGATTTTCAAACGCATGCTCGGTGCAAGGTGGGCAACTTTCATTACTCAATGCCAGACCCTTAATCTTCTGGCTTTGGGTATGGATTTCCAGGCTAAAGTGTGTTTTATGATGAGTTAGCAAACATTTGTCACCGGGGATAAAAAATATTATATGTACAGCAGAAAGCGGGAAATCCTACGCACCATGATTACAACATTACACTGCTGTCAGAAAAATGTGTGTGCAAGCGGCCCTCACTTCTAAATCAAAAGTCACACATTTTGTTCATCGAGGGTTTTCCACTCACAGTGTATCTTGACCTCCACGGTACAGCTCTGTTCTCCCACATCGTTGCTGGCTGAGCATTTGTAGACTCCAGTGCTGTCCTTGGTCAAGTTCCTTAACGTCACAATCTCTGGGTTTTTCAAATCTAATAGTACCAACACAGAGAAAACTGAACATAGGAGTGGATTCTTGTCTCATTTTGTGGTTTAAAAGAGCTTACATGTTTGTACTGTTGAGTTAAAGGTGCACTATGAGTTCCTGCATGGCACAAAAAAATAAGAAAAGAGACAGTAATGCACAGAGCCCTCGAGTTTACAACCTTGCCTATACATAGCTATATAGGTACAGTATTCTATCAAAATGTATCCCTCAGACATGTTTCCTAGTTAAATGCTATCTTTATGAGCCGGAACACCATTAATTGCCCAAAGTGTGCGAATGATACTTCCCCTATTTCAAGTTGTACTCCTCTCAAGCACCGTTTAGGACAGTTGTTCAAGGGCAGCCAGCTGGCCCAGAGCGGCGTTCCACAAATCAGTGCTGGCGCAGAGGAGGCCTTCGTTAGAATGGAGAGGTCAGGTCACTTAATGCAGAGGAGTCCCCCAAGATAAACAGACTAGGGGTGACCGGGATATTCTGGTTGACAATTTTATCTACGATTGTATGCAAGAATTCTCCCCCATTTAGCATCTGTGAAGGACACCTTTAGGTCTGTTTCCCATGTCATTTTAGAGGACAATATATTTGAGTCTGAGTCTGTAAGGATCATAGCGTAATAAGCAGAGGCTTCATGGCCGCAACAAAAAATTTTAGGACCTTCTCTAGCTTGTCACCGCTCGGTGGGACTAATGAAGGGGGGCCGAAGACCTGCACCACGAGGTGTCTTATCTGAAAATACTTCCATTGTTTATCATCTGGTAAGTCAAATCCCTTTCTAAGTGCCTCAAGCGATGTCCCATCATGGTACAAGTCTCCAAGCACCCTAATCCCTTTTTGCCACCAGAGCTTCCAAAGGAAGGGAGATTTATTTATACACAGCTTGGGATTTTGCCAGATTTGAAGATCTTAGCTACTCTCTTCCACACCCACTGAATGTGGGACAAAATGGGATGTAACTTATTCTGTGGGGCTAATTTAGCTGTGATGTATGCTATGGGTGTAAGAGGGGAGTACTCCATGCTTTCGAGGTGGAACCACGGGGGAGGGCTCTCTTCGAGGGTAAAGACCACTATGCCATATGCCTAATGGTGAACGCATAATGGTAAAAGAGCAAATTATTTGTTATTCCAAAAAAATGTATTACAAAGTTAATCAAACTGTTTGAAATAGCGCAAAGAAATTCAGAGTGGGAGAGCCTGTAGCAAGTAGTTGAAAGTTATTTTAATGATGTTTGCCCTGCCACACATAAAGAGATACAATGGCGAATGGAAAAGAGAGATACAGTTTGTCCAGAAGGGGTTCAAAATTTGAATTGATTAGATCCGTCAATATGGGGGGGGATATTGTCTGCATACATCATCAATTTATGACATTTGTCACCAATTTGTATGTCTGGAAAAGAAGGTTCTCTACATATAGCCACTGCTAGCGGTTCAAGTGCAGCTGCCTCTTCCCAGTTCAAATGGGAGGGATATGATGCGGTTTGTAAGCACTGACGCTGTGGGGTTAGAGTATATGAGGCTAATCCAAGTTATGAACTTTTTGCTGAAGCCGAAACATTCCAGGGTGGAGA
>NW_022605598.1:550563-553151 GCF_008692095.1 Etheostoma spectabile | reverse complement strand
CCACTCCACCCTGTCAAACGCCTTTTCAACGTCCAGTGAGATAGTAACCATGGTAGAGGATAGGATAGTTATTCATGAATGACTTATGTCCACCTTTGTGAAGTGGCATAACGAGGTGATTTCCAAATTTTTGGGATCATACCAGTATTTATACTCTGGTTAAAAATCTGAGTTAGGCAGTTTGTGACTAAAGAAGCAGATCATTTAAGAAGGAATGGATCTAATTTATCTTCACCTGTGGCTTTCCTGGCATTGATTGCTGTGAGAGCACCAGCAACTGAGGAAGGGGGAAATGGATCTCGAATTAACTCGTAGGAGCTAATGTCCGAAGATTCTTGCTTGTTTTGCGTAATTTGGTTTGAAAACTCTAAGCATACTTCCTCAAAGAGGTGGCCAGTTGCGGCGGAATGCTCATTAAAAGCTGAATAACTGCCCGGAAAAAACTGTGAGTGGGTAGAGAATTTTTTGTTTTTGGACTTAGTAGAATTTACTAATTTACAAAATATAACTGGATCCAGAGTTCCACATCAGATCCATGTAAAAAGTTGACTTTGCTGCTCTTATTGATGGATGTAAACTGCGGAAAGAGGGAATTCTGGCTCTTGGTCAGTTGACAGCTGCCACAGCTGGTTGGAGGCATGGAGGATGGTGAAGAGTGGGACCCAAAGGAGGAAATTCCCGCGGGCTCAAGATGTCACACCTGATTGCCATTTGCAGATGTTTAGATGGAGGAGAAGGAGACAGGCTAACCCCTTCGCCTTTCTGGACCACTGATCAGGTCTCCTGATCCGGAGTGGAGTCTTCACTCCATACCCGCCAATAAGACGCCGTGACTTTGCTGGGCCTAGAAAGAGTGTGGAGGTTGCTAATGTTTCAGGCTTTGCAGCCTGGAGAAACCACTGGGCCTTATGTTGAGTTGAGGCTGTCCCAGGCGCTGGAGTTTCTGTGTGGACGGAGCTGGTCCGTGTTAGAGTTTTATCATTATTTATGGACACGATCCGATTTAGCCTAGGGGGGAAATCCAGGATCATCTTGTCCTTCTCTTTAAGGTCTGCTGATCAGTGATGCTATCCTTCAGCTTTGATAAGGTAGGAACAAACTATTCACTCAAGTGTACAACACACAACCGTGTTAAAGTTAAACAACCGAGAACATGTTTTCAGAGACCACCACTTAAATTCGGTTTAACTGGTGCAGTCTGGAGTGCCATGAGTTCAGCTGCAGCTCAGATTGTTTCTCTAAAATTTTAAAATCCAAAAGTCTGATTTTCCGAACTCTTTCATTAAGATAAAAGATACGTTTTAAAAACAGAATGAGTATTTTGCTTATAGAGCCGCTTATATAAGCTGTGTGCTGACACACTGCTTAGTCTCTTTCATTTTATGTATTGCTTTAGGATCTTGTTTGTATTGATTTTTTAAATTTTAAACTTTGTATTGGCATCTAAGTCAAACTCTAACGGTAATTGACTGGCAGTGGGTGAGTAGACTTACCTATCAGGGCCAGTGGAGGCAGCTTGCCAGCATACTTGCCCTTGTCCATTAGCCTCTCCCATTTGTAGTGTATGGGATCAGAGCCATCAGCAGACTTGCAGCTCATCTTAACATCACCGCCCTCCAACAGTTTGCCCTCCATCCAGCACCGTGGCTTGGATGGCTTTACTGCAAAAAGACAATCAGATAATGATAATATCCACATCCACATGAAGTGGGCTTTGAGACCTAGACCAGCCCACCACAGTCGGCCGGACATCAACCACCCTTGCACTGCCCTTCAACACATGTACATGCCAGCAGGGTTCAAGATTAGCACTATTTACCATCCAGATGCTGGTAAAATATTTAAGTGGCTGGTAGATTTGTAGATTTTTGCACCAGCCAAATACAATTTTTACATTCACTAACCATTTTTCAACCATGCGTACCAGCCCCTAATACTGCCACATAGCTGAGTGGTGAAGTAAGTGAGTATGATAATGTACTCACTGAGTGAAAAAGGCTGCCTTGCTCCCGGTGAGATGGCTAAGGGTTGAGGGTGGAGCATGGCTGCCATCAAGATGTCTTGTATAGTGTAAGTTAAACTAAAGCTGCATTTTGTACATAAGCAGCTTGTGTTATAACGGAATGTGGATAAATCAGAAAGCTATAATACTATGTTTGTAAGTGCCTTAGCTTGCTAATACATAGCTAACATTAGCTTACTAACAGCTAAGTAGCTATCGGCACTTTGTGGAGTTTTATTTTCATTTAGAGGTTTTCTATTCTTAAAGGGTGCAATGTGCTCTAGGATCTGGGTGCAGGTATTCTTGGATGGAATATTTTGGCCCTTGTTGTGAGAAGGCCTTGTGTCACTTCTAGTTCAATCAAAAGACACACAACAATGTTTAAAAACTCTAAGGAAAAAGGACTTTCTGGAAAACATATTATATCAAAACCTCCTATAATGAGGCCTTTATCATAGCTAGGGTTTATGATAGAGAGGAGTTCAAAGAACTGTTCAATAATGCCAGACATAGATTTAGTTGGTCTGCAAATCAAAATGCACAGTGTTTATTTTATATAGATATATATATATATATATATATATAT
>NW_022605598.1:548809-550553 GCF_008692095.1 Etheostoma spectabile | reverse complement strand
ATATATATATATATATATATATATATTTTAAATATATTTATATATTTGTATATTTAAATAGTTCACATTACTGTATTGTTGTTTGGTTTATTGCTGGCTGCTTGCTTGTCCCTTTAAACAACAAAAACATTGATTTAACAAACCAAAAAATCAAATTCAAACATTTTTAAACATAGGAAAAAAAGAGGAGGAAACAGACTCCAGTTGGGCTTTTTTCCAATAACTTTGAATGCACCATGAGGCTTATGCTACCAGTTTGTGTTTGTGTCCCAGTGTTGGAATCCTCTACAGTAAAAAACAGTCACACTTTACTCGTTTTTATGTTTAGATGTCTGCATTTTAACCATGTTCATGCCAGCTACTAGCTCACGGTAGGCTAACGTTACCTGCTGCCAAGTGTGGTGTGAACTAGTGCCACAAGCAGCGATGCTTCGGTTGCCTCTAACGCCCATTTCAGAGCATCCAAGAGAACTGCAGCCATTTAAGTGGCACTGAAGTAAGGCACCGCAAACTGCGTAGCTATTTGGTCCGGTAGATACTGTTTGCGGGCCATGGTTTGCCTTCAATGCACAAAACTAAAGTGTTTCATGGACATGAAATCCCACACCAACATTTCCAACACCCAATCACCATAGGGATTTTATTGGCTGTCACTTGCATCACTACTCAAATTAGCCTGATGGTAATGTGACTAACAGCAACTGTAGCTGCAGAGCTGTAGAATCACGTCTGATAAATAGAAAGCAGACTTTATGTAAAGCACTGCAGAGGCTGCTGAACTTAATTAGAATGCCTTTTATGCTTTTGTGACTTCTGAAATAGATAAACAGGATGTACTGCCAAGTGGAAATGCACTGCTGTAAGAATAGACTTGATGCTTAGTGTGTGAAGGTCCAGCTACCTCTGGGAAATAAAGTGGCTTCAGTAGACTAGAAGAGGGAGCAATAAATAATTCAAAAAGGGGTAGCACATCCTGTTGGGGTTTGTTTATTCCAATGATGTGTTGGATAGTAAAGGAAGTGCATACAATATATTTGTGCCCTTATTCTTTGCAGATTTAATACCAACAGATGGGGTGATCAATGAGTCATCTGATAGAAGAAGTGGTCTTCTCAACTGATTTTCAAGCGTGTTGCTGCACCAACTCTGCACTCTACCCTTCTGAACGAAATGTGTAGCAAGCTTCTTTTACAAGTGGAGGAGAATGCCCAGGTGAAATATTTGGTCTTAATAAGTATAGCACAGTGTGCGCCACTACATTTAATGACAGCTCTAATGCTTAGGGCTTCGGGCTTACGTGACACCTCCAGTTGTACAGTGTTCTCCCTCTGTCTTTTTCTTATCTGCAACTTACCGAGCACTATGAGGCTGATGGTGCTCCAATGGTATTGTGCTCCAGTCTTGACTTTGCAGCTGTACTCTCCTGAGTCTGTTAGAGACAAGTCAGTGATCAGCAGAGAGGCGTCACCTTTTAAGAACTCTCCAGCAAGGGCTACACGGCTATGCTCTGCTTCATTTGGGTCAAAAACCCGTCCAGCAAAGTAGGTGATCACCTGATGGGATAAACAAAGTAAGACAGATAAAGTAAGTCAAACATAATACAATTTCTCTATAAATACTAGCAGTTCTATTTGTTCTAGGCTAGAGAACACATAGATAATACACAAGAAGTCTTTTATTTATTCCCCTTCTTTTACACACACACACACACACACACACACACACACACACACACACACACACA
>NW_022605598.1:546256-548799 GCF_008692095.1 Etheostoma spectabile | reverse complement strand
ACACACACACACACACACACACACACACACACACACACACACACACACACATTCTGAAATCATTCCCCTGAAAGAACCAATCCGGCCTGCCTTGTTGCATGATCCAAAATTTCTTCCACACTTGCCATTTTCAGCGTGTAGCTCGCTAACTCAAAGTTTTGTTGTTGTTACCCTAATTAAAGGGATTATGAGAACGGCAACACAGAAATCAGAAGGTGAGAGTTAGGGTGATATCACCCGCATGTCTGGCTCTATCCTGGAAATGTACTTCCGTTCATCCCGACTACTGTCCGTCTGAATATACCTGTTTTCACCTTCTATTTTAGCCTCCCACTGAAAAACCCAGTCTGCTCTGTTTGGCTAGCGAGAAAATGATGGCCCACCTTAACAAATGTAGTTCTAAAGCCGTAGATGGTGATACTCAGATGGGGGGCAGTAGATTCTAATCTGCCTGCATGTGACAAAGGAAGGGGAGCCAAATCTGAATGGCTTGTTGAATCCCACTTTTTCCAGCATGGCAGCCCATGAAAAAAGGACTGGTATGTCTTAATTTATAGTTTGTGGGTCGGTAGGCACACCAATGTTTGGAGGACTTAATAAGTGAGCTTTTTATACGTCCTCTTTAAAGTTTTTAGGAAGACCATCAAACTATGCAACACATAGAAAAGTGTAATGCAATGTATTGAAAAATTAACATTTAAGTTTTTATAATTTTATTAGTATTTTTATTAGTATGATATAGTATTTTTTTTAAATCACATAGAACCTACATGATGCTGTTTTTGGATCATCTTTAATGTGAGGTGAAAATGCAGTAACTACAAAAATAAACAAATATAATTCTGTAGTTGTCAAAATACAAACAGATTCCAGTCTTTAAGTTTATAACTAATATGTAGTAATGTCTGTTTTGTAGTAGACTTTGGCAAACTCTTATATTTTCAAATCATTCAATCAATTGTGGTTACTTGAGATTGCTAGTAGGTGATCTGATCACCAGTCTGACAGGCTGGCTAAATTGACATGTTATTAACATATTATACTGTATATATATATATTTCACTATTATCAATGACACTGGCTTGGCTGTGTCTAACAAGGTGTCTAACATTATCTGCTGCTGTTCTCGTTTTTATGAATCCAGTATGGTCAGATTTCACTAATTTTGACATATGGGACTCTAAACGACAGACTAGGAGCTTTGCAAACTATTTTAAATTAGAGTTTAGGAGACTTAGAGGTCAATCCCTAGAACACTCTGTAGGATCCTTCTTCTTTTTCAAGAGTAAGGAAATCAAGGCTGTGTTCACATTCCTTGAGGGTTGACCTTTTTCAACAAAGAAGTTAATCATGTCTAGAAGGAAAGGGCCCAATTGTTCCCAAAAAGTTACATAAAATTCAGGGAGAATCCAACCAAAGCCCGGTCATTTTCCTTTTTGCATATTCTGTACTGCCAACTCAGTTCTTCTAAAGTTGAGGCAAGTCAAGCTGATTTAACCACCCATCACAGTGGGTTTTATCCAGAGTGACCTCAGATTCATACAGATTGGAATTAAATGTCTATTTTGACAGTTCTAAAAAAATTTGAAAATTTGAAATCTGAAAATTTAATAGCAGGAATATCTGCAAAATGGTTATTGGACCTTAATCACATGGCAAACCAATGTCTAGGTCATTCTATGGATGAGGAACTCAGATTTCTGTTTCAGATTGTTGTTTATTTCTTCCTTGACTAGTGATCGTTCTAAAGCTATTTGATCTGTAAAATTATTTTGCAACAATGAATCTAATCTGGTGAACTCAGCTTCAAGGTTTTGCATCTGGTCTAGTTTTGCGCACATTAGAACAGAATAGTATGGTATTGTTCCTAACAAAACCTTTTATATCCTGGGGTCTTCTACAGAGCCAACATTAATTTCTGTAAATATCTGGAATTCTGCAATAGGATTCATTTTTCAGTAAAGAAGTGTTGAAATGCCATCTAACCGCACAAATGTGAATGAAATAATTAAGGGGATGTAAAAAGAAAATTTATTCTGGAAAATTATTTATGTTATTATTTAAAGAAATAGTCCTTACAGGTGGGATTAACTGCACGCCAAATATCTATAAGCCCCAAACTGCTGGCCCATGATTTCAGAGCGTATGCAGCCTGAGCCTGGTCCCCAGTGGCCTTTGAGTTTGACCCATCAATATTTGGGTCCCACACATCATTACAATCTGCACCAACAATAAAAGAACAGCCCGTTAACTCCAGCATTTGTTTGGTGAGTGTATTATAGAAATTGCCATCAAAAACATTTGGCGAATAAACTGACACAAGGGCAATTTTCCTGGCACCAAATTCTGTTGTGGAGACCACAATCCTGCCTGTGTCATCTGACCAAGAGCACTTTAAAACTTTAAGTGGGAGGTTCCATTTGACAATAATGGCCACTCCTTTTGTTTTTGAGCTTGCCGAGGAGGATGAAATTGTATGATAGCATCTATTGGCTACACGGCTGGTATCCGCCTGCAGCAAATGTGTCTCCTGTAATAATGCA
>NW_022605598.1:544063-546246 GCF_008692095.1 Etheostoma spectabile | reverse complement strand
TTCTCTTTCTTAGTAAGCCCAGAGTGCTGGCTTGTTAATGAGGAGCATTCAGTCCCCCACAATTCCAAACTAGAAGTGAACCCATTATCAAAAAGCTGTGTTCTAAATGACAGTACATGTGGATATAGCTACTGCCTTTCATTTCATTTAATTCTAACAATAGTGCATCCAAAGTTAAGTCCTTCATTACACAAAACATATAAAACACAGAACAAGAACATACAAGACAGTGACATAAAATGAAAAGTGAGAGGATTGGGGGGGGGGGAGACATAGCCAGAAGGGCTAACACTCAAAGTGGGTCTGTGATCAAGATTGGATATGGGGTAGCAAAATGGAACACTAGCCCTTAATTACCTGGTTTCAACAGCAATTGGTTCCACACTAAATTAACATCAAAATAAACGCACTTTGTCAACAGAACCAAGAAACAAAAACCACAAAACAGCACTTTGGATAGGAAACTCTAGCCTGGCAGTGGCCAAGCTAAGTTAAGCTAAGCTAAGCAGTGGCTTGCACTCAGAGATGCTAGCTGGGCATGGATAGCAGTTATCTTCTTGTCGTAGATCCCACCTGTTCCCACCAATCTGAGACTGTATCTGAGAAACACGTGGTTCAAGGTAGCTGTTTCTCTAGTAGTGCCTCTTTAATGGCGACCATTTCGCTGCGTTGTGTCCTGTTCTGTTTGCCATTTTGCTTTAAGTAGCTCTAACAAGCACAAAGTGATAGAATATCAAAGTTGGAACCATATAACACAACTATTCAACAAAGTTAGGCCAGAAGCTACACTTTCCAGCCGATCACGTGACTCGTTTCAGAAAGCAGGTTTAGTGAAAACTGAGTTTTTTAACCCTAAGATTAGGTAAACTCTGGGTTTTCTGTTTCAGAAAGAGAAGTACCTTTAGAGTGGAACCAAACCCCGGGTTTGGTGTATTGTTACAGCCCTAGGTCTAATACATTTTATGTTTGTTCCATCCTTCAATAAACAAGCTGTTGCATGAAGACACTCACCACTCTCTGCCTGTTTGCTGGCTTGAGAAGCAGCCACTCAATGTCAAGAGTGGGGTCATCACCCACCCAGAACTGATGGTGGCAGGGCAGCGTGGCATTATCTCCAACAACCCTCTTCATCTCCGTCTGGGCGCATGTCGTCAGAACACCCAGCAGAACTGTAGAGAGAACAACCAGTCCAAGATTATTGTTCACTGCATCACATCTTTAGTACAGCTCAGTGTATAAACCAGACCACAAACAGCCCTGTCCTGTGTAACTTGGTTTTAAAATCAAACTTTTGTCACCTAGTAGCTGCTTTGTTTGTACAGGAAGAGGCAACTCTAAGACTGTGCAAAAATATTCTTACTCTCAACGAATCAAATACTGACGGTCAGGACCCCTTGGTTCTGGGTCGGGACTGTTGTGCAGGGTAAAACCACTTAGGGTTGAAATGATCATGGGTGGGGTTAAAAAAAACAGTATATTTAGGTCACACACAGGACAAGAACGGGATGTGAACCACCTGTGTTGTTTGACCCTGACCCATCCACCACCCCAGTTTTGGAGTTTCATACTACTCACTATCGTCCCTTTTAATACTATGTCATCTTACAGCGCTGCTGTCCAGCTGCTGCTCTGCCTGGTGCGTTCCATACAGACGCTAAAGGATGCTCTGTGCACGTATCCAAAGCTGAGTATGTGACGAGTTGGGAGTGAGAACAAGTTCGATTGTGAGATTAAAAGTCTGAGTTCATAAGGTGCACTTCAAGGGAACATTTCAGCTGAAGATGCATTTCATTTTGCAGCAAAGTAGCGCTTCCTTTTTACACTGAAATGCTTTTATACAGAAGATGATATATGAGCCGTGCCAGACATCAGGTTGTCTGTTGTGGTGGATTGTTTTCAAGTCATCTACAATTGATGTGGATTGAAGGTGAAAAAGAGGTGAGGATGCAATAAATGGACAGTTTAGAAGATTAAACCAGTGTGAACGTGATTGGAGAACATTTCACCTACATTAAATATTTAAAGGTCCCATGGCATGAAAATGTCACTTTTTTTTTGTTTTTAACATTAATATGAGTTCCTCCAGCCTGCCTATAGTCCCCCAGTGGCAAGACATGGTGATAGGTGTAAACTGAGCCCTGGGTATCCTACTCTGCATTTGAGAAGATGAAAGCTCAGATGGG
>NW_022605598.1:543963-544053 GCF_008692095.1 Etheostoma spectabile | reverse complement strand
ATCTTGCCCCTTATGAGGTCATAAGGGAAAGGTTACCTCTCCTTTCTCTGCTTTTCCCGCCCAGAGAATTTAGAATTTGGCCCACCCATG
>NW_022605598.1:543829-543953 GCF_008692095.1 Etheostoma spectabile | reverse complement strand
ATCATGGCTTTCAAACAAGCAAAGTGGCAGTAAAGGCCACAACCACAGCCTCCACCTCTCCATCTACTTTCAACCAAGCTATAATTTACAACATCAATAATGTGTAACTGTGACACACACACAC
>NW_022605598.1:542662-543819 GCF_008692095.1 Etheostoma spectabile | reverse complement strand
ACACACACACACACACACACACACACAAACAGGTTACACAAATAATAAGCCAAACACAAAAAGGACACATGGTACAATGGGATATGCTACTGGCACCGCTGATCTACCAAGAGGCTGGGGATGAAAGCCTGAGCTTCCAATTGTTTCATCTTTTATTTATTTGTCCTTCCTTGGACACTGATCAACTGCATGGACTAGGATGTCCTGCTGGCAGGACACATTTGTGTGAGAGCAAAAATAGAACGGGAAAATGTGTGTGTGGACAGCAGCAAAGTGTGTGCATGTGCCTGTCTTTACTCTGCTACACTGTTACACTGCTCTGTAAATCGCTGAGTATACAGAGTTTCTGTTTGACTCTGTATGTATCATAGCTAAATGTACCAATAAATTACAGGCACCATTCATACACTGTGGCCTAGGCAACTATATAAGGTGCCACCTGCTTATCAAATCCACACACTTTTTTGGGGGGCTCAAAGACATTTAGAGATTGGACAGCAGGGTCCCGGATGGAACTAGCAACCTGCGGATTCGTAGGCAACTGCTCTACCACCTGAGCCACAGCCGCCTCTAGAAGGCAGCCCAATTGGCAAAAGTCAAAGCCGCAAGAAGCATTAAACAGATGCCCAATTGCCAGAATCAAAAAGGCCAGCAGCGTTTAGTGTGTTTCTAGCTTCACAAATCTGAGCAAAACCCATTCAGACGGTTTAATACTGAATAGAAAAAGTGGTGAAACCAAGCACATTCAACAAAGATTTCAATGAAACTTGGTAAGTACGTTCAAGTGGGTGTCAGATGTCTCCATCAATTTTAGGCAGGATTGCTCTTGAAGAACCTGAGTTATAAGCATTTCCTACTAAGCCCCGCCCCTTACAAAGTTCTTTGATTAATGTCGGCCATGTTTTATGACACTCTTGCTTTATAATACTAGTAAGAATCTAAATCTATTCTTCTTGACTTTCAAAGTTTCAGAGTTATAGCGCCATCATCAGGCCTAATTAGTAAAACATCCATCATGGCGGACATCTCTGGTCTAAGAGGTTTTTTTCAAGAGCCCATTGAGCTGTCAATCGTCAATCGGACTTACAATGTGAGGGTCGTTTCCTTTCCAAAATCACTTTCTTGATGGTTAATTATAGCGCCACCATGAGGCCGAT
>NW_022605598.1:541287-542652 GCF_008692095.1 Etheostoma spectabile | reverse complement strand
GCTCCTCAGTGCTGGCTGCTGTATCCAGTACCTTCTTACCAACCTCATCAGGGAGAAAAGGTTGTTACCCGCGTGGTTTGGATCTTAAAAGGAGATCTATTTTATACCGTTTTCAGATTTATACTTGAATTGTTTCCACTTGGAAATGTTTACATGCTTTTAATGAGTGTTTCTTAAATGGGGGTACTTGTACCCCTAGGGGTACTTTGGAGGACTGCAGGGTGTACGTAAGATTTAAAAAAAAATGTTAATCAGTTACAAGGCTGTTACTTCCCAAGTTTTTCCCGAGTTTTGTCACTTTTTTTGAAAATGTTCACCTGTTTTTGAAGGTTTTGTTGTTTGTTTTGACCTATTCCTGCCTTTCTTCCTTTTTTTTTTCTACGGTCTTTTTTCTTTTAGATTTTTTGTCTGTTTCTTTATAGTTTTTGTCACTTTTTTTTCAGCTTGTTGCTTTTTGGATTGTTTTTGTCACTTTTGCCCTAGTGTAAGTTTTTATTGCTTATTGTTTGTCTTATTTGTCAAAGTTTTTATAACTATTTGACCTACTATTTGAGGGTTTTTTTACCGTCTTTATTCATTAGCATTTAACTGTGTTCCAGGTACACGATTGTTGTTTAGTAAATCTATTGCTGTATTGTTCCTCTGTATGTAGTCTTTTTTTTTTCTAGCAAAACTTATTCGCACTATTCAAAACTATTCAAAGGGGGTACATTATTGAAAAAAGCTTGAGAACCACTGCTTTAAAGAACCCCTATTATGCTTTTTAGTGATACAACTTACAGTCATATGATGTAATACATGTAATAGATGTCGTAGATTTAGATGAGTGAAATACAAATAAGCCCTGTTTAAGAAAACATTGCTTCATGTGTCTACATGGTGTCTTGCACCATCAGCACACCTGTGTCTGACTGCAGTAGGCGCTACAGGAAGCAGCACTGGGCCATGGCTCTGTTTCAGACTCAGGGACTGTGGAGGGGACAAACATCAGATCATGACGAACACTTCAGTAAAACTCTTTCCTGAGATAAATATCAATAAACTGATGTGACTACTAAACTGACAAAATGTGATTTTTTTCCCATCATACTATATTACTGGAGACTCCAGTAACATAATACGTCAACTTTACACATTTCTACGCCAGAGTGGAGCAGATATGTGTTGTGACTGCAGATTTTGTGGTGCATGTGCTCACTGCAAAAGCAGTATGTGTGTCTGGGTGACAGTTTGAGAGTATGTTACTGACTGTCTTCTTTACCACCATGTACCATCCACAATCAGTGTCCTAGTCTCTGTCCCAGTCTCAAATGAGCTGTGTGTGTGTGTGTGTGTGTGTGTGTGTGTGTGTGTGTGTGTGTGTGT
>NW_022605598.1:539651-541272 GCF_008692095.1 Etheostoma spectabile | reverse complement strand
TGTGTGTGTGTGTGTGTGTGTGTGTGTGTGTGTGTGTGTGTGTGTGTGCATATGTGTGCATACATGTGGCACACGTGCAGGCACTCTCCTGTCTGCGGTTATCGCCACAAAATGTCCGGAGCCTGTTGGCAGAAGTGACAAAGCTTTGTTTTTGTGAAGAAGCCCTGGGGTGACTGGGGCTCCAGTAAACTGCTTCTCCCAGTAGACTTCTCAGTGGACCAATCCTAGTGGCAGTGTGGAGCGCACGGGGCCCAGTTACCCTTCAAAGAACTGTAAGTCACACCGCCTGCCTGCTTGCTTGCTTACTCGTATGCAAGTCAGCACATTGACCGAGCTCTGAGGCGGCTACCACAGAAGGCTCTGATCTTAGGAAGGACAATTAAAATAGAAAGAAATGAAAAAGAAAAGGAGGACAAACTCCCTTCAAGATATTTTCTCCCGGATTTCCTAATTGCTTCTTTCTTCATCCTGTTGTTGCCTGGTGGTGTATTATAAAATTAAGTGTATTTTTTCTCTTTTTTGCACGTTATATTTCAGTTGTGATTTTTGCCATTGTATTCAATGTTTTTGTACACTTTGGGCTCCAATTAAATAATGAAGAAATTGTCCAGACTGGTAGCTCTTAAGGCTCTTGAAATATGTGAACACCTAACAAGCAGCAGGACCTGACGGGATCAGTGGACCAGTCCTCAAACTGTGAGCTCCCCATCTAGCGTCCGTATTCACAATGACATTCACCCTGCCCTGCCACTGGTTCACTCTGTCATACCCCATACTGTGGCCAACAACACAAGAGCAGCATGCCGCTCGCATGGCCACATTCCACCTCATGACAAATCCTGCTCAAGTTGAAGGAGCTGATGATTTCATTGCTCATTTCACTGGAATTGCACCTTGAATGATATCATGTGAGAAATTAATTAATTCATTGACTGAAATAATGTCAGCCTCAAGTTCAAATGCAGCTGTCGCCTGGCATCTCTGCCCAAGTGTCCCTCACTCTCTGCTAGGTACAATTACTATATAGCAGACATTGAAACAAAATACGGTCTTGGAAGCGGGTGACCTTAAAAATACATCTTTAGGAGACTTCCGATTTGAACTAACAAGTGCAGCGAGTATGATCACACAAAGGTGTAGACACTGCAGGATCAACAGCAGTGGCTAAAAGCATACGATAAATATTTTCCCTGTAACATACAACATATTGTATTCATAAGCTGACTGCCGGTGGTGAGAGTTCAGCTCTGCCAACGGACTTACACTAAGGTTCAGAGACAGACTCTAGCGGACTGGCTGGAAAGGGGCCCGTTCTCAGAGTCAATTAGCCTATATTTCCCCATATGTACAGTATATATATATATATATATATATATATATATATATATATATATATATATATATATATATATATATATATATATATATATATATATATATGTGTGTATATTCCCCATATATTTTCCATATGTGTTTGTGTTATGTGGTGAATTTGAAAATCAACTGCTACCTCCTCTGTCAGCTCTAGCCACTGAAAAGAAATAAGAGGAGAAATCAGGCCAATTACAACAGCTGGTCAGTCTTTCGTTATGTTGCCTGAGCTCATTACTATTCATGAGCT
>NW_022605598.1:525701-539641 GCF_008692095.1 Etheostoma spectabile | reverse complement strand
AGTTGATCTGGGTAAAGGATGCTGATAGCCAGGCTGTCGTTGGATAACTGTTCGCCAATCAGAGTCAAGCAGCTTAGCATGTTGAATGTTAATGAGAACTGGCACAAAAAGTCTTCTTGCAGGCTTTTTATACCAGACTAGAATGGCTTGAAACAAGGTAACCAAGTTACATGTCCATGGTAGAACTTTAGATATTATGGCAGAGAACCTTTAAGGTTTAAAAGTTTTGCCTGTGGGAACAGAATGGTGTAAAATAGTTTCAGTTTAGCTGTGATGCAGCCTCAGTATGTAAAGCTAATGTCCGTGAATGGGAACAGATTGGTAAATCTGATTTAAAAGTCTAAGGTAATAATTTTTGTAAGAAACGCATCTTTCTCAACAAGAGCATAAGAAATGAAGACCGCAAGGTGTCTTTGAGTCACCTGGTCCCCTTGTGTAATAATGCTTGTATAACCTCAACACCTGTCATGGACAATCAAGACATAGACATGATTTATTTCAGGATATGTATGCTGCAGGGATGTCACATAAATGTACACATTATGATTAAGCAAGTTTTACCCCAATTTACTGTTATTGCAGCGCGGATGGTAACAAAAATACATTAAATGTACGAAGTTGAAAAAGCTACAAAAGTGAGGCAGTTGGCAGAAGGTACTTTTATTGCACTTACTGAAGACCACTAGACATCAGTAAATGACCATAACTACCTCAGTGTAACAGCACACCTAATCAATGACAGAAGAAAGGCTTGAATTTGCAAATGAAGGAAAACTGTTGTCAATGGAGGTCTCTGACCCTGCCTACATAGCACGCTTCAAGGCTGAATTGACAAAGGACGCATCACAAACCAATCACAAGCATCATGGCCGGCGCTAAGTTCTCCACGGAGCCGCTGCTAAACAGCCTCGGGAAGACAGTTGTTTTGATTTGATTTATTGGGATCTCCATTAGCTCGGGCCTTAGCCACAGCTATTCTTCCCTGGAGTCTACACAAAATTTGTGCAGCTATACATTGCAGGGCATAGTTACATTAAAAACAACCACCAAACAAAACCACATTCAATACATCACAGAAAGAAAAACAACCAAAATAATAACAAGACATTGTTATTGTAACATTCAACTCAACACAACACAGGACCTAGTAACCCAGCACAAAGCCTTATTCTGAGCAATTTTCAATTTTGTTTATATACGCCAAATGGGATAGGAAAATCGTTTTAATGACGATGAGAAAATAAGAACATCTCCTTATAACTGAGAGACTTCTGCCCATTTTATTCCCCACCCCATCAATATGTTGAGACAAGGATAATTTACTGTCCACTGTAACGCCAAGAAGCTTGGTCCTTTGCACCTGTTCAACTGCCATATCTTCAACATATAAATTCAATTTTGGTGTGTTAAACAACAGATTTGTTTGTTCCAAATACAATGCTTGTGGTTTTAGATACATTAAGAACCAGTTGGTTATTTGTTACCCATTCCAATGCCGACTGCAATTCCTCATTCAAGACACTAGCAAGCCCTCTCAGCTGTGGATGCTCAGCACACATTGCCATTTTTGCATTTTTTTCAGATTTAAGGTAATTTCTTGGTAAATATGGAATATAGCAATGGCCCCAGACAGCTTCCTTGTAGAATTCCACAGCTTACTGATTTTACCTCTGTGCCTCTATTTGCTAAATAGATTTCTAGCCAAAGTATTGTATATATAGTATATATAATTTGCAGCGAGGGTCAGTGTAGCAACTGTCTGTTGGCTTCTGAGCTGGAAAAAACAAATTCCGGTCAGGCCAATCACATTGTGTATAGAATCATTGGGCGGGCTTAACGTATAGACAGCAGAGTTGCGACGGATCCGCGTGAATTCCCTGCTACTTAAAAAACAAGAAAGATGGCTGCTGATGCTGGTGAATCTTTCGAATCAGCTTAGTAAGTTAAGCACTGGAGTCATTTTTAGAAACGAACAACCCGGTCTCATGTCAGTTCGTGAAATGGTCAAATTATTTTGATTTATTAAATTGTGTACATGTAATGATTATCTTGATTTGAACGTGACTATTTACCAAACTATTATGACACTGGGCTGCTCTGGGGGACGGTGAAATGCCACAAGCGGGACGGTGACAACAACTTGCACAGGGACACGATCCATGGTCTATGAGGTACGCAAAAATGGGTTCCAAAGACCAGAGGGTTGCACTTTGCCTGCTGCAACAACTAAACAGCAAAGGGAGAACAGATTTTTAAAGCAAGGTTGTGACTCTGTGATTGGCCCTTGCATTTTGTTTCCAGTGCCCTCAGGGGCAGCTGGCTGTACATGTTGTTTAGTTCCAAGAGGCATATGGCGTACATGTCTCGCAGTCACTTCTTTATAGTCTTTATAATCCCACCTCCAGTTCACCATAGTCCTCATAAATCCACTGGAGGTTAGAATGCCAAGACAAAGAAAGAGAAAGGTGGGGCAGCTTCTAGCTTACCCATTAAGAGCGGTCGTCCCATGAGTCTTGCAGCGGCCAGGGTTTGAATCCGACCTGTGGCCCTTTGGCTGCTTGTCACCCCCCCATCTCTCTTTTGGGGAAAAGCCCAAAAAAATAATCTTAAAAAAAAGAGGGAAGGTAATGGAAAGACATGCATCCAGCAGAATTTCCTGTGGTGCTGGAGCAATCCCGGAAGTGGAACGTCAAGGATTTAGACTACTGTTTGTATATATCTATGAGCACCCATAACAATGTGCATCCCAACTATTCAAAAAAAGTAATTTACTGCTGCTATTGTCCTCCACCTTCAGAGTGTCCCCTCTCACACACACACGCACACACACACACACACACACACACACACACACAGTCTCCTGGCCTTTTTGACTCAGCAGCAGATGGATAAAAGCCCCAGTAGTCTGGCCCCTGTTCTCCTCACACTGAGAGATTCAGCAGGACAGGAAGTAGACTCAGCAGGGTGTGTACAGGTCTTCCCCGGAGCCCAACATGGAGGAATATACCAGCCATGTGTTAGTGTTACTGTAGTGGGAGAGACAACCTAAAGCTGTTACTGAACAGACAGCACACAGTCCCATTTAGTAACTTCCAACATGTTTAACTGATTCAGGGGTTGTCCCATTGGTCAACTCATACAGAAATCAAACAAACACAGTAGACCAAATATGATCTTAACATAAGATATGCTTACAGTTTTTTTCCAATTGCTAAATGACAGCATGCACAACATCTGCAAAATGCTAACAACAGCCTGCACAGCAGCAGTTCATGTGGACCAAACTCGGATTCAAACCCATGCCCCGCTGCAGGACTCGGCCTACATGGGGCGAACACTCTTACTGGGTGAGCTAGAGGCTGCCCCGTACCTAGAAAGAATTGATGCTATCTTGCAAAAAGGCAAAGGGTGGTCACACCAAATACTGATTTGATTTAGATTCCTCTTCTGTTTATTCACTGCATTTTGTTAATTGATGAAAATAAACTATTAACATTTAACACCATTTTTGAAAGCATTCTTAGTTTACAGCATTATATATATATATATATATACACATGCACAGCTTGGACAGATATTTAGAAATGATTTTTGGGTTGGAGTCAAACTCGGTCACATCAGCACAATAAGGCATTGAAGATTTTAAATTTAAAACGGCTTATTATGTAGGAGCCAATGGGCCTGTTAAAAAGAAGTTGGACTCCAAAAAAACACCAAAAATGAAGGAAAGCGATGAACCTGCTGGTCATATTCCACCCTGTAGCGTCATGTGGCTACAGTTTGGAATTCACTTGGGCTACTGCAGCAGCATCCGAGCATCACTGCCTTTGCTGCTAGTACCGCAAGACAAATCCCTCAGCAGGCCAAACAAAAACTGAATGAAAAATGTGTGAAGTCCTGCTGTAAAGACATAAGGCCATTTCGTCCCATTCATTGAGTTGGCCCAGCAGCTTCTTAATGTTGGTGATACATATGGTTCAGTGGCAGCGCAGGACAAAATGACATTCTGAATGAGGTGAATTCGATCAAAATGACAACGGATATCTGGACGGAGGACTACCACAAATTAAGCTGCATGGCCATCACTTGCCATTTTGTGACACAGACATTTAAAATGATAAGCACCGTATTGACAACAGCCGCATTCCCACTGGAAGATGATAAGACAGTGGAGAAAATCAGGAGAGAAATTATCAGACTTCTAACGGAGTATGACCTGGATATGAGTCTGCTGAATAAAGTGGTGTGGGGGGCAGACCAAGGCTCAGACATCATCAGTGCCCTCAGACCATATCGAAGAATTGACTGCCAAGTTTACCTTTATACGGTGATGCAACACGCCCTAAACCCTACACAACTGGCCCACGATGCTCCGACTGTTGCCAAGACCCTGCAAGCTACCAAGGCACTGGTCAAATATGTCAAAAAGACGGGAATGGCAGCTTTGCTGTCAAAAACCGTCATCCAAATGGCAGACACATAGATGACCGTGCAGAGGGCTGGCGGATCTATGCCATATTTCCAGATGTCCTTGACTTGTCAAGTTCCTGCTACCATTTTATGATGCCCAGCGTGAACTTGAAGGTGACCAGTACCCAACCATAAACCTGATGTTTCTGTGAAGTGTCACTGCTACATAAAGACGACTGACAGCCCCTATCAAGCCATCATCCGCGAGCGGAATCTCAGTTGGATTTGGCGTAAAGTGGAGATCCAAGAAGTACCAAAAAATTGCAACTTTCCTATGGCTTATATAGTCAGCTCTGAATGTTGTCCTCTTCAAAGAGAAACAGCCTTCACCTGGACGTTCGGAGACAGATCAAAGACCTCCACACCAAAGAGGCCGCCACTGAAGGACTTTGAGGAGTGGGAAAATGTACCTGTGGCAGATGCCACGGACGAAGCCGAGATGTCCTCGACTCAAAATCATGCAATGCAGGACCACAGAGATGTTTTTGATGTCCAACAACAGTAGCAACTTCAGCGCTGCTGACAGGACCATCGAGCAGAGGAGGACAGCTTTGAAGCCATCCACCGTTGATGCAATCTTATTCTGCATAAGAACATGGATCAGCGCAAACTTTGATGGATGGATTATCTAAATAGATCCTAAGTTGCAGTTTAGTAGCCTATACAGTTTTCAAGATAAACTATCTTAATGCCTGTTTGAGTTCAATTACTGCTCTGTTTGACGAGGGCCGGGCTCACGACAGAAAAATTAGGCCGGATCTACACTCTCACTCTCACACACACACACACACACACACACACACACACACACACACACACACACACTGATGGATTGATTGATTTCTGGATCAAGAGGATCCAAAGGATAACATGCTAAAGTTAAATACTTATCACCAGCACGGTTCTTGGTGTTACACACAGGAAATAGACACAGACAAGAAGCAGACAAACATCATATCATATGTGTCAATAAATATGGACCTGGTTCCATAAAAGCTGCTTGAGCTGTCTTTTAACAATCCCTCATGATTATAGAAGTTTAGTAGCAGTAGGCAAACTATTTCTTGCCATTATACCAGTGTAAAAGAAAGTGCCCTTATTATGAAAAAAAACACACTTTTTCTGGGATTTGGGGTGTTATTTTGTGTTCCTGGTTCTTTCACACGCATACAAATTTGGAAAAAAAAAACATCTATGCTGTTTAGAGTGAGATACAATTTCTGAATATGTCCTGGCTTCGGTCTCCGGGTGAGCTGTTCAAAATCTGCACGGCTTTCTACGTAACTAGCCGAGATGAGGTGGCTAACCGTAGCATGTTAGCGCTAGCATGCTAGCTAGTTCTCAATGGCAAAACACTGCTACAACAAACACTAGTTTACCATAAGCTACAAAAGAACTACTTCCATGTCCCTGTTCTGCAGGTATTCCACAAGTGTGCCCTTTTTAGAAGAAGTCTCCCTGCTTTTAAAAGGTATCAAATACACTGTTCTACAACACTTGGAAGTTTCACAGTCAACCCAGAGCATGCAGAGCAAGCAAAATCCACATGACATTGAATCAAAGTTAATACCAATCCAAATCAAAAAGACTTGTCTTGTGATATTTAACTTACATTTACATTTAACCTAACTTTCAGGCACATTTGGCGAAAACTTTGGCTGCAATGGATTCACCTATAAGCGATCAATCCAATGTTAAACCGAAATTAGTGACACTCGATTTAGATGCAATTTTAGACCCATTCTGCTTCTCCTGTAGATGACAGACAGAGGTGAGACTGACGCCTGCATTTTCATCACAATAAAATCAAGCATGCCGCAAAATTGGACACGTTGGTCCACAACTATCTAAAAAAACAAGGGCGCGAAATCATGGAGGGACAGAAGAAAACAATCAAACCTGAAGGATTCCTTTCTTGTTCCCTTGATGTACTTCTGCACTAACTGTCCTGTAGATACTGCTGCATGCAGGCAACACGCACACATACTGGAAGTTGTATGTGTGTTTGCTGGCGTACCTTAGAAAGCACTGTGATGCCTGTGTGCCTTGGTCCCTCCATGATGTTCTTTTTGCCAATGTTTCTAATAAACAGTGCCAGCTACGCTTTGGCCCCATTTTCTCATCAAAACTTGGAGGTTAGCGGAAACATACTGCCCCCCCCGCAACACACACAGACACACACACACACACACAGTTTTGAAGATTTTTTTAAAATACGGACGTTAACACAACTTTTTGGGGAAAAAGAAAGGAAACTTCACGCCATTCAGTAGCACATGTATTGCTCCTCGACTGTCCTCCTCAGTAAGCCACACCCACCTCAGCCTGGCGACCAATAGGAACAGTTGTGCCGTGACCTTCCTCCCTCCCACTAATGAAACTAAACTTGACAGCAGACTAACATCTCTCTACAAGTTTCTTTTTCACATCACATTTCTTCACTTAATACATCAATTAGTCTGAGTGCCCGAGAGAAAAAAAAGCTGGAAGACATGGGCTTACAGTGTGCGTGGACGTGCATGAGCACCGATGTGTTCAAAGCCAGAATCCGACCCTTTCGAGACTTTCTGTGTTCATTTGGAGTTACATCACACAGAAGACATACCTAACGAGACGCATCTATTAACAGAAGAGAAACAGAGAGCACTTTCACCAGCAGTATTTAACTGTTGGAACTGGAAACTGATGAGCTGAAACGATGCCATGAAACAGTGATGCATTTGTCAAAATGAACCAGAGAGGAAAAAGAATGCTGAATAACGGTGAAGGATTGTACGTGTTTGTACTAACAAGCATATTTCCCCAGTGTAGGATTTATAAAGTCTATTTTATCTTACCTTATCTTAACAGTTCTAATATCCAAATTAGTTACACCATTAGCTCTTTTCAAGTTAATATGCCCTTTTCCTTTTTCCCTTGCTCATTTCCTCCTGATTAAAATGCACATCTGATCTATTTTCATTCATCTCTGGTGAGGGGAGGGACTTCCCTGTGCTATCCAAGCACTTAGGGTATTATAGCACTTGGAATGTAATCAATACATCAGCCATTTTAGCTGAAGGCAACACTTTGGAGTTCAAAGTAAATGAATTTCCTTTCAGCACTAGGTAAGAAAGTATATCATGGCTTTCTATAGCATCTAAAAGGAGAGGAAAGTGTACAGTGCCAAAAAAAGATTGATAAAAATAAAGATGCTATTTGAGATGGGATCAGCACATGGGATAAGATAGAGTCAAGTACAATGGAATTTCTATTTGAAATGTCAATGTTGTAAGCAGCCCAGTCTCATGGCAGTTTGTGAAGTGGTCACGTTATTTAATCTACTGATTCGTGTACAGGTCATATTAATGTCGTTATTTTCGTGTTTTGATTAAGAATTTGGAAGTAATGTATTTCTATGGGAAGCCTAATTTGTGATCACAGAACGATTACGGTAGAAAATAGTCTAGAAAAGCTAACTTTCACCCCGGAGACCAGGGACTGTGTCCCACATGTGGCAGTTCCTTTCCACGTTTTTCTTTTTCCTAACCACAACCTTCACCGCGTGTGGCGGTCCGTCCCGTTACCCTGTTGTTGTGTCCCACATTGACCACAAATTGTGTCCCGACGTCCGTGGGTGTTCCCAAGAGCAAGCTGCTGCGGCCCAGTCTCATGGCAGTTCGTGAAATGGTCCCATTCCCACCACAAAATATACAAGAAAATGGTGTCCCTGTTGACGAATCAATAGATCAAACTAACGTGACCATTTCACACATTGCTGTGAGACCTGGTTGTAATATGCAAAAAGAGAAAGAAGAAAAATAATAGCAATGTTTAAACTGCTCTGCTTATGCACAATGAGGGTAGAATGGGAGCCTGGCATGAAAGTTCTATGAATCAGAGGGTGGGGCTAGTGAGGACTGAATTGGGAGATCAATGGGTGGGGAGAAAGGGAAGGCATTACACAACACAATGGAGGAGAATTCAGTTGGACTTGTGAAGAGAGAGAAGAGAACGCTGTGAAACTGTTTCCTCTATTTATTCTATCACAAATGATGTATTCAGCTGCATAAACAATTACCAAAAGCTCACATGGGACGTGATGAGTGCCAAACTGTTCCACATCTTTTTGGTAGTCCCTGCAGTGTCAAATGGAAACTTTATCAACAAATCACAGTGCAGGATAAACAGAGAAGCAGTGGGGCCAGGAGGGCCATGTGATAGGTGGACAGCCAGCGGCTTCAAAGGTCATTAATGTAACAGTACCCATGCATACCAGCCCTTCCTCCCAGTGCACAGGGGTCTGAGTCTGAGTAGGAGGTAGGGGAGATTATATCTCTTGTATCCTATCACGTACTGGCTCAACCTCTGTGAGTTGACTGTGAAAGCAGTGGCTTTCAAGACAACACATTTTCTAACAGTCACTCCATTTACCACGGTGACGTGAGACTAGACATGAAAGATGCTCCAGATGCTCCAGAGAGTAGAGTAATTTCACACAGATAAATCTTCTGAAGGGAAACGGTGTTACAATTTATGATTTAAATGTATGGTGCTAATTAAAATGGACGAGAGAGGCTTTATCCAGTTTTCACAAAATGGAAAAAATGCAATGTACTGTATTCACAACATAAATGTTATAAATGCCTTTCATAAACTGGCCTTTTTTTGCAACAGCGCAGAACATGTGAAACATTTCAATCTGTCTGCCAACAGCCTTCCTCTACAGACTGTCAGTGACAGGCCAGCAGTCACTGGGCTGTTTACAACACATTCCTGAGGTCAGACCAGGGGCAAAATACCCTAAAAGGGTCAGACATCTACCAGAGATACCTAATGAGCTGTCAAAAACGCCAGTTCAGTGCTCCTCGGATAGTTGCAACAGCCTGACAGAAGAAAGCGTTGAGCAGAGGAAGTGAGGCTGATAGTAAAGTTCCTTCTGCTCCATGGGCTGCTAACTGCCAGCTACCGCAACCAGAAAGTGGGTTCACTGTGAAGTACATGCAGTGGTTGGATATTTTTCCTGTGGAATATTCCACATGCTAATTGCTGTACAACATGTACAATCTTCATATGGGTGGTCATGTGATCATTTTCTGTTCAAACTAAATTGGCAATATTTTGCAATCTGTTAAGGATTTCATTAAGAGTCATTAACACATGGTGATTAGTAGGGGTGATCCGAGTATCCGGCTGAAACGAGTATCCGGTACGGATAAAGCACGTTTGCCGAGTACAAGTATTATCCGAGTAATACGAGTCAATATCCGTGCTCGGATTGAATACAACTCCTCAACTGGCCGCGCAGCGCTCTGTGATAATCACAGCGCCCCCCCCCCCTACAAACACGCTCGGCTCAGTCACACACACACAGAACAAGGAGAAATGCGCTCTCTCTCTTTCTCTCTCTCTCTTGCTCTCTCTCTCTCTCTCTCTTTCTCTCTCTCTCTCTCTCGCTCGCTCTCTCTCTCTCTCTCTCTTGCTGGCTCGCTCTCTCTCTCTCTCTCTCTCTCTCTTGCTGGCTCGCTCTCTCTCTCTCTCTCTCGCTCGCTCGCTCCCGCTACTTCAGTCAATTCGGTCTGCGGATCTGTTCCGTTAACGTTTAGGGTTTCTTCAGGTTTGTTTTTAACTTCGGTTTATAGTACTTACAGACATAGTAACCAGTAGATTTCTGGTGAACGTGGGGTTTGTAGTCCTTACATAGTAACCAGTAGATTTCTGGTGAACGTGGGGTTTCAGACATTCTTCTTGTTTTAAATGCAACTCCCGTTGCGTCTCTGCCATCGGAGATTTTTTTTTTTTTTTACTGTCAGCTGCCCCCCCCCCCCTCTCTCTCTGTGTCTCTCTCTTACACACACACACACAAACACAAACACAAACACACACACACACACACAACTGGTGTGAAAATAAAAAAAATGAAAAAAATAAAAAAAATAAAAAAGAACCCAAAACCAAAAAAAATCACACTGATCATACTAAAATAAAAAGTTAAAAAAGAAAGTTATATTGAGTATGAAAACTCTTGTTCATTACATTTTACTTCATAATTGCGACCCATGTGTTGTATTCATTGCTGAAAAACGTTCTGTATATAGTTTGTTTGTTACCATGACAACACCATTAATCTGAAGCTCAATGCTGTCATGTAAATAGTTTTCAAATCAGCAATAAATATAACAATTTTTGATCAACTCATATCAATTGCATGCTTAAATAACATACCAGTTAAAGCCCCGCACATTTCAAGAGAACCTGACCCACTTCCTGGTTAAATATGACCACTTCCTGTTTAGGCCCCGCCCACTCCGAGTACGGATCCGGATACAGATAATTCATATGGTAAACAGATACAGATAATGCTGTACTCGCTCATCCCTAGTGATTAGGAGTTGTGGGCACACCTCATGTACAGCCGTAAACTGACAGTCTACATCTCTGACATGCAACACAAAGGCCTGTTGGATGGATCCAACCTGACATCAGAGGTTAAGCATTGCAGTGAAAGCTTGCAGAGAGCTGTGTTCGGTTGTAGAATGTGGCTGCAGCTCCACTGCTGTTCTATGTAAGGATTGTAACATCTTTTAGGCTTTGACTCCTTTTAGTCATGTTGGAATAATGCCATGATTTGTTTGTGATAGTGTAGGGAAAAACCAAGGGGAAACCTCCCGTGCTGACTGAGCAGTGATGCACATGCAGAAGAGCCAACAACTGCAGTTCACTAAGTGGCTGCTTGAGGCTGGCTCCAGAAGGAAGACAATTTCCATATAGCCCCATGGCAAAAATATCCAACCCAGTCTCACGGCAGTTTGTGAAATGGTCACACTATTTAATCTATTGATTCGTTAACAGGTCACGTTAATGTTGTTATTTTTGTGTGTTGATTACAAATTTTGAAGTAATGTACTGTATTTCAATGGGAAGCCTATTTCGTGATCACAGAACAATTACGGTAGCGAGTAGTATTGAAAAGCTGCGCAAGGAAGGTTGGTTGGAGTAGTGGATGGGTCAAACAACACAGGACTATCAACCCCGAGACCGGGGATTGCATCCCGCATGTTGCAGTTCCTTTCCATGTTATTCTCTTCCTAACCACAACCGTCCCGTTGTTGGCGTGTCCTGTGTGTGGCGGTTCCTTTCCCCATATTTTTTTTCCTAACCAAACTCGTCCCGTTGTTGTGGCCGGCGTGTGGCGTCAAATTTCCCCGCAGATCGTGTCCCTGTGCCCGGGGATCGCGCCCCGCCTGTCTCTTTCATGAAAAAGGAATACGAGCAGACATTTACAAGGAAAGGGATTTCATTTATTTGAATAGAAAAAATAGCCTAAACTAGGTTCTGGATGTTTCTGCTTCAAACTGTATTTCATATTTATGTAATCATTTATGCTTTAAACTGTACATGGTTCAGGGTTTATTTATTTTTCCCAATAAATCCATACAGACCTTTGGAGAATTCACTCCCGTCAGTAATAGAGTGACTTACATAAGGTATCTGCTATTACTGTTGGTGCATAGTGATACATTTTTTACAACACGTGTTAAAAATACAAAACTTTATGAAGTGTACTGTTTTCTATTTTCTACTGATCAGTACACTGAATATACAAAAGGGGTGTAACGGACTACTCCCATGGTTCTGCATGCATTTGTGGCAGAAAAATAATAACTTTCCTCCAACCCCCCTGCCCCCCCAACACCGCTAAACATTTCAGCACAGAAAAAAAGTCTGTTAGGGTATTTTTCTGTTGCTGGAATTCAATGGTTGAGATGACTGCAGGGACAGAGTTTTATTTACAGGAGTTATTAAGCTATTACGTTAAAGCGAGGTTCTGTCCCTAATGTTCCCGTGGTCAGAGCCAGAACCAGAGCCGGTCCTGACAACATCTGTGTCCCAACAGGGGACGGTACGGACAACTTCTGTGTCCCAACAGAGAACGGTACGGACAACATCTGTGTCCCAACAGAGAACGGTACAGACAGCATCTGTGTCCCAACAGAGAACAGTACGGACAGCATCTGTGTCCCAACAGAGAACGGTACCGACAGGTAACGGTAAATGTAAATGTACTGTATTTATATAGCGCTTTTCTAGTCTTAACAACTACACAAAGCGCTTTTACATCATACAGGAAACATTCACCATTCACACACTGTGACCGAGGCTGCCGTACAAGGTGCCACCTGCTCATCAGATAAACACTCACACACATTCACACTCCGATGCGCAGCACTGGGGGCAACTCGGGGTTCAGCGTCTTGCCCAAGGACACTTTGACATGGTACTGCAGGCCAGGGATCGAACCACCAACCTTCCGATTGGCAGAAGGCAGTGGTGTGTCCGAGCAACTGACAGATGCTAACGCTGATGGAGGTGTAACGTTACGCATGGCCACTGTTCTGACTCGGGTTCGTGGGTCTGTTTCTCGACAGTTCAGTGAACTGCCGTTAGTGTCCTTAGAATTGCAGGTAAGTGCTGACAGGGATGGCTGCCAGCTGACTGGGGGCTGACTGTGGATGTGTCCCCGGGGCTTTGTAATGATGGGCTTGTGAGCTAGCTGGGGCTGATGTGGATGTGTCCCAGGGCTGTAAGAAGTGGATGGCTGCTAGCTGCTGGGGGCTGACTGTGACGTGCCCCAGGGCTGAATGTAGTGGATGGTTGCTAGCTGGCTGGGGGTGACTGTGGATGGTCCCCGGGGTGTGAAGATAGTGGTTGGTTGCTAGCTGGCATGACGTTGGACGTGTCCCCGGCGTGTAATGATGTGGATGGCGCTAGCTGACTGGGAGCTGACTGTGGATGTGTCCCGGGCCAGGGCTGTATGATAGTGGATGGTGCTCAACTGGTGGGGGCGACTGTGGATGGGTCCCTGGGGCTGTAATGTAGTGGATGGCTGCTAGCTGATGGGGCTGATGGATCTGTCCCTGGGGCTGTAATGATAGGGATGGCTGCTAGCTGACTGGGAGCTGACTGTGGATGGTGTCCCCGGGCCAGGGCTGTAATGATAGTGGATGGCTGCTAAATGGCTGGGGGCTGACTGTGGATGTGTCCTGGCGCTGTAATGATAGTGGATGGTTGCTAGCTGGCTGGGGGGTGACTGTGGATGTGTCCCGGGGCTGTAATGATAGTGGATGGTGCTAGGTGGCTGGGGGCTGACTGTGGGACATGTCCCCGGGGCTGTAATGATAGTGGATGGTTGCTAGCTGGACTGGGGGTCTGACTGTGGACGTGTCCCCGGGGCTTGTAATGATAGTGGTGGTTGCTAGCGGCTGGGGGGACGGTGGACGTGTCCCGGGGCTGTAATGATAGTGGATGGTTGCTAGCTGGCTGGGGGCTGACTGTGGATGTCAGCTATTGAACAGTATCAAAGGGATGTTTCAAATAAGAGAGAGCAAACATTATTTAAGAGGAACATTTGTATATAAAAAGAAACTTGTGAGAACAAATGCTAAATATCGCTGCATTACAACTAAAGGAGTTACTTTATGGAACAGCTG
>NW_022605598.1:510704-525691 GCF_008692095.1 Etheostoma spectabile | reverse complement strand
ATGAAATCATCTACAACAATGAGCAATTTCAATAGATTATTTAAAATGAATATATTAAAGGGATACAAAAAGGATTTTTAAGTGATAGTATTGTATAATGACTGTATGGTTTCTTGGCATTTATTTACTAAAATATCTGTATACTAATATATTTATGTACCGATATGTCTATATACTAATATCTATACACTAATACATCTATTTACTCATATCTACATACTAATATATCTATATACTAAGTCTAGTATGGATGTGTTACCGTGCCTTGCGAAAGTATTCGGCCCCCTTAAACTTTTCAACCTTTTGACACATTTCAGGCTTCAAACTAAAGATTAACGATATGCTATTTTATTTGTGAGATTAATCCACAACAATTGTGTGGGTAACCACACATGCTGAAGTGGACGTAAATCTCTAGTGGACTTTTTAAACTTTTTTAGCAAATAAAAAACTGAAAAGTGGTGCGTGCAAAATTATTGCCCCCTTGCTTAATACTTTGTAGAGCCACTTTTGCTGCGATTCAGCTGCAAGTCGTTGGGGTACGTCTCTATCAGTTTTGCACATCGAGAGACTGAAATTCTTGCCCATTTCGTCTTGCAAAACAGCTGGAGCTCAGTGAGGTTGGATGGAGAGCGTTTGTGAACAGCGTTTTCAGTTTCTTTCCACATTCTCGATTGGATCAGGTCTGGATTTGACTTGGCCATTCTAAACACTGGATACTTTATTTGTAGATTTTGCTGTATGTTTGGGATCATTGTCTTGTTGGAAGTTAAATCTCCGTCCCAGTTTCAGGTCTTTTGCAGAACTCCAACAGGTTTTCATCCAGAATGGTCCTGGTATTTGGCTGCATCCATCTTCCCCTCAATTTGAACCATTTCCCTGTCCTGCTGAAGAAAAGCAGGCCCAAACCATGATGCTGCCACCACCATGTTTACAGTGGGGATGTTGTTTGAGGGTGATGAGCTGTGTTGCTTTTACGCCAAACATATCGTTTGCATTGTGGCCAAAAAGTTCGATTTTGGTTTCATCTGACCAGAGCACCTTCTTCCACTAGTTTGTGTGTCTCCCGTGGCTTGTGGCAACTTTAGACAAGATTTTTATGGATATCTTTGAGAAATGGCTTTCTTCTTGCCACTCTTCCATGAAGGCCAGATTTGTGCAGTGTACGACTGATTGTTGTCCTATGGACAGACTCTCACCCTCAGCTGTAGTTCTCTGCAGTTCATCCAGAGTGATCATGGCCTCTTGGCTGCATCTCTGATCAGTCTTCTCCTTGTCTAAGCTGAAAGTTACAGGGACGGCCAGGTCTGGTAGATTGCAGTGTGTCTGTATACTTCCTTTCATTCAAATGACGCTGCTTGCACAGTGCTCCTTGGGATGTTTAAAGCTTGGGAAATCTTTTTCCGGCTTTAAACTTCTCCACAACAGTATCTGGGACCTGCTGGTGTGTTCCTTGGTCTTCATGATGCTCTCTGCGCTTTCAACAGAACCTGAGACTATCACAGAGCAGGTGCATTATATACAGACTTGATCACACACAAGGTGGATTCATTTATCACCATCATCATTTAGGACAACATTGGATCATTCAGAGAATCCTCGCTGAACTTCTGGAGTGAGTTTGCTGCACTGAAAGTAAAGGGGCCCAATAATTTGCACCACCCCTTTCAGTTTTTTATTTGCTAAAAAGTTTAAAATATCCATATTTGTCGTTCCACTTCAACATTGTGTCCCACTTGTTGGTAATTTCACAAAATAATTTTTTTTTTATTCTTGATGTTGGAAGCCTGAATGTGTCAAAAGGTTGAAAAGTTCAAGGGGGCCAAATACTTTCGCAAGCACGTATTTAATCTGCTATAGATAGATGGTGTAGAAAGAAGAAGAAAGGGAAGAAAAGAACAAAAACTTGTAAATATGTGTATGTATGCATCTGTGTCTATGATGGTAAATAACTGAAGCATAAGATTTACTAAAGAAGATTAAAAGTAGAGAAAGGGGGTCGGACACTGATAAGTTGTGATCAACTTCTTCATCCCCATTTGAACATGGGAAATTTTGTTTGTTGAATGACTTTAATTTTGGAAGACTGTGCTGAGAAGTACATGGCCTTATTTATCTGTCATTTTAATTATATATGTATGCATGAATGCATGTATATAATCTTTATTTTAATGTTGTTTTTAAACAAATAAATTTAAGGTACAAAAGAATCTTTGATGTTGGACTCGATCCATATGGAAATCATATTATCAATAAACAAGGTCTTTGTTGGTGTTGCAAAGTGGCATGTAATCAATGTCAAAACTGCTTTGTGGCAAAAATAATAACTCCAAATTATGTTTTTCCCCCCGAAAAAAAAAAATAATTGAGGTTTGTATCGAATATGGGTCAAAAGTTCTATACAACACCGAATCTTGGGTTTGGTGTATTGTTACAGCCCTACAAAAGATACAGTTTAAATTTCACAGTTTGTGACTATTTCCCGAACTGCTGTGAGCTGGCTTGCACTTGGGAGTCACCAAACAGCAAGCCAGTTTCTCCCGGCCATGGTTAGGGGTAGTAGGAGTCTGGCGCGTCTCACAGCCACCAACACGATCTACAAGGTTGGTGTGGGGATTTGGTTGATATACTGTCTAATGGCAAGATTATAACACACTGAGCGTGGACAGGGACTTTCTCACTTCTTAACTGTAAGAAACATATGATGTCATCATATGAAGTCAAGCACGTCTCTGTGGCCCAAAAATAACTTCAACAATTAACAGTCACCCATCAAGTCTACTGGATCACATTACTCAACAAAATCAGCATTTGTAGGATAAACATCCCCATCAGAGCTTTTTTGAATACAGGACCGAACAGAACCAGTTTAGTGTTCTGTGTCCTCAGATTGTATTTCATTGATCTGCAATATGATGGGATGTGGCAGTGGAGCAGCTGTGAGCTTTAATGAGGACAGCCATGACAGGTCAGCGCCACATGCCTCACCGTTCTCACTGTCACTATCAGCACTGCTGTTTGGCCATCGGTGCAGCACACTGGACAGTGTGTCATGCAACCCACACAACAACTGTCCTCTGGTTGGGGTCACACAGCGGCGGCAGGGGCTCTTCCGTGAGATGACAGGCTGACATATGAGCCTTGATGAATGGGTGTTTCTTTCTGAACTATTCTTAAAAACTGTATCTAGACAGAATGTCCAAAGAGCTCATAAGAAGAAAGGTTAGAAAGTTATTTTTGTTTCGGACATCCTCCACCTGCATCGTCCATTCCATTTACTCAGAAACTGGACACCAGACTGAGAATGACATCAAACACCGAGTTGAATGCGTTCATTACTGAGTCAGATTTTCTTATTGTGGGGGTTTAGCCATAGATAGGTATAGCCTTGGAAGCAATACCAGTTAATAACGCATTACGCTGTCAGGGCAGCAACATGTGCATGGATAAAGTGGGATAGGACTACAGTGCACAACTGATTGATGAGACACAAATAAGACAGAAGTGCTAATGACGGCATGTCACTACCGCTTGTCACGACTGTTGATGCAGCCCTGTTGGATTTTAAGCTTAATAATTACTTCTGCTTCCGAGTGTTTCCGACTTTGACCTCGCAAAAAGCCACTTCCAAGTACAGATGGAACAGGCTATTACTCCAGGACTCTCTGAGTCCTTACTCGCAGAAGGGAGGGGGGAACAGCGAAGGGAAAGTCAAGCATGTGAAGACGACATGTTCTGCAACATGCACAGGTCAACGATAAATCCAAACAGCCTGCTTTGTCTGCTCTGCGGTTTCTATCACCTAGTGCATGTAAAGGGAGAGTAGAATCAACTCATCTGGCAATGCTCAGGAGCACCGCCCCCCCCGCCCCCCACACCTCTCTCTTCACCGCTCCAGCAAACACACACATCCTCTGCAGAGCTGGAACACACCGCACACGAAAGTGTCACTACAGCAGCATAGCGCAGCTATTTTTATTTCAGCGCCCATGTTATCCAATCTGTCCCGCCACACAGTGCAGCTTGGCATTTTACCAAAATAAAATAGTAAAAAACATTTCAAAATAAAACAGACAGTTTTTGTGATTTGCCTCTCTTTATTTCTCACAGATCAAGCACAGAGAGAGAGAGAGAGGAACAGACGGACAGAAAAAGACACACACACACACACACAAGCACAATAACCAGTTTTCCCACCACATCCTCTTTCTTTCTTTTGTTCTTTCTTTCTTCTTTCTTTTGGAGAGAAGAGAGAGAATGGCCAGGTGCCTATCAGGCACGTATGTACGCACGTGACCCTTACGTGCGTGTGTGTTCCGCTGTACTGCAAGGTTGCCTTCATAATCATTCAAGTTGTGTGATTAGTGGGCCTACGATCTCAACTGCTTCACCTTCTATTAAGAATCTAATCAAGCACTCAGTGTTCATTTGTGCAATGCGTTAGTCCACATCACGGCAAATGTCGGCGTAGTTCACGTGTCTGTGTTGACAACAGGCAGTTGAGTGTGTGGTTAGTGTCATGTCTGTAACAGCCGACAGTGAGAGTCTGTGTTATTGTCTGTGTCTGTATAACAGCCAGGACAGCCGTTACATGTAAACTTTTGCTATATTTACGACCTACGCAACGCTTTTTACATCATACAGGATACATTCACACAAACAACATTCATACACTGTGACCGAGGCTGCCGTACAAGGTGCCACCATGCCATCAGATATTACACTCATTCACATTCACACACCGATGCGCAGCAGCCGGGGCAACTCGGGGTTCAGTGTCTTGCCCAGGACACTTCGGACATGGGACTGCAGGGCAAGGGATCAAACCACCAACCTTCCAATTGGCAGGCTACCACTGAGCCGTGGTTAGTTCACCTGGCAGGATAGTTTAATGAATAATATGCATCACATTTATTGTGATATCTTATGTAGGATCGGAATCTGCAACGTAACAAAGTAACAAAGTAACATTATATCTTCAGGTAAATGCAGTAGTACAATGTTTGCCAATGAAGTAGAGTACAATGTAAGTAGTAACAGATCAGTTGCTTCAAGGGGCCTTCTGTAAGTAATTTTGGGGTACAATGGTTCTGGGTATAGCTGTAAGCAGCCATACAGTACTGCACTAATACACCATAATGAAATCTCTCCACCTAGTCCTGGTCTTCCCCGGGGCCTCCTCCAGCTGGACGTGCCTGGTACACCTCCCTAAGGAGGCATCCATGAGGCATCCTTACCAGATGCCGAACCACCTCAAATGGCTCCTTTCGACGCGAAGGAGCAGCGGCCTAATCGAGCTCATCTCGGATGACTGTCCTTCTTACCTTATCTCTAAGGGAGACGCCAGCCACCTTCTTGAGGAAACCGTTCAGCGCTTGTACCCTGGATCTTGTTCTTTCGGTCATGACCCAGCCTTCATGACCTAGGATGAGGGTAGAAAACGACACTGATCGTTAGATTGAGAGCTTTGCTTCCGGCTCAGTCCCTTTTCTTCAAAACACGGTGTAATAAACTGAATGAAACGCACCCACTGCTCCGATTCTCCAACCATCTCCTGTTCCATGGTCCCCTCACTCGCAAACAAGACCAAGGTATTTAAACTCTTTCATTGGGGTAAGGACTCATTCCCTACCTGAAGAAGGCACTCCATCGGTTTCCTGCTGAGAACCACTTCACACTAGGCTGCGAACCGATCCAGGGAGTGCTGAAGGTCCCAGGCCGATGATGCCATCAGGACACATCACTGCAAAAAGCAGCAATGAGATCCTGAGCCCACCGAACTGCAACCCCTCCCCAAAGCCGACTACACCTCAATATTCTGTCCTAAAATTTCAAACAGGATTGGTGATAAAGTGCAGCCCTGGCGGAGGCCAACCCTCACTGGAACGAGTCTGATTACTGCCCAGAACACCAGACACAGCTCTCGCTTTGGTCATACAAGATTGGATGGCCCTGAGAAGGGACCCCTCACCCTATTCCCGCAGCACCTCCCACATATCTCCTATCTATCGTCATATGCCTTCTACAGATCCCAAAACACATGTAGACTGGTTGGGCATACTCCCAGGCTCCCTCCAGGATCGCTTGCAGAGTGAAGATCTGATCCGCTGTTCCACAACCAGGACGGACATCGCATTGTCCTTTCAATCCGAGGTTCGACTATCGGCCGAACCCTCCTTTCCAGCACCTTGGAGTAGCTTTACCAGGGAGGCTGAGAACTGTGATACCCTGGAATTGGCACACACCCTCTGGTCTCCCTTTTTGAAGAGGGGAACCACCACCCCAGTTTCCACTCCTTAGGCACTGTCCAGACTTCCACGCAATGTTAAAGAGGCGTGTCAACCAAGACAGCCCCTCCCACCCAGAGCTTTCAGCATTTCTGGACGGATCTCATCAATCCTTGGGGCTTTGTCGTGTGGGAGTTGTTTGACGCTCAGCACCTCCACCCGTGAAATTATGTGTGCTGACAGAAGTCCCAAAGTAGGGTCCTTGAGGGGGCTCCAGGGGGTCCCAGCAACAGTGCGTCAGTAAGAGCAGATAAGTCAATGTTATTGATGTTTCCGAAGCAGACTGAACAAGGTGGCGTGGTTTTAGAGACTGGTCAGCAGGCATTGAAAGACACCAGTGGTCAGATGGTGCACAGCGAAAAGGTGTTTTCTTTGGATGAAGATGTGACTAAACACAAACTTTCAAAAAAACTATTAAAAGTAAGTTTGCAGAAGTAAATGTTTGAAGAAAACTGACGTGTGCCTTTTGAACAGCCACTGGGTGACAAACGCAAGGGAAGCCAATGAGAGTCCAGAGAGGGGGGTGCTTGCCAATCAGATATAGCGTTGTTGGCATGGATTTCTGATCGATGGAAAGCGTCAACCCTTGCAGCCATAATACAATATTATCTGTCACAAGTAAATATTTTGAAACAATATCCATACAGTAGTAACTTCCAACTTAAAAGAAATCTATTAAAATGTATGGTTAAGATGAAAGTGGCTATAATTGCTCATTTCACCATTGATTCTGACTTAATGTCCCGCCCACGACACCGTCTGATTAGCTAGGTGTATAACGGTAATAGCCATCACACTCAGCCTCGCTACAATAGCCAATCAACACTCATCAACCTCACAGTAGCGACATGCAGCAGCCTGGAGCAAAAACGTCTCCTTCTGCGTTCAGGTTCGTTGCGTTGCGCTGGAGAGTGCAGTCCCGCATGCTCAGATGTAAACGGTTTCGGCATAACACGTCATCCCGATAAGAGTTGAGTCACTCTGGTTGAGTGCAGATTTAGTTCCGCATGCTCAGATTTAAAACGGTTTAAAAATACTTGGAATTTGTGAAATCCATGAAATAATAAACTTTTCTCATTACAAACAACAGAGGATGGAATAATTTCAAAGACGTTTAGCTATCTAGCTATGATTGTTTGATTGCTAGTTAGCTCAAAATGCCATTCAAACTGACAGCCTTGTTGTGTTTGGTGCTAACTGTAGTCAACAGTGAACAGCTCATTAAATAGGTCAATTCTACTGTATTGACATTACAGAAATTTCTTGTAAGCATCTTATATGCATACTTGTCGCAAAGTGAGGCATGCGCAAGTCACAGCTTCACTCGTCGCAACGTGACGCATGCGCAACTCAAGTCTGCACTCTTCTCACATTGGCAAGACACTACTTTCAAGTACGTCACCCGGTAACTTTGTGAATAGACCACATGATACACATGGATGAATGAAACAGATATTATGACTAAATGTGTCAGTCAATAACTCAAATGCCTTCCCGCTATAATGGCGGCAGGGAGACCGGCTGTTCTCCCTACCATCTCACAAGTCACTTCAGAGGTATTGTCAACCAGAACAATTTTTTGGGTTTAAAAGTATTTATTTCTCAATAGGGGTATACTTGTAAAAATCATCTAGTTCAGTAATAAGCTAAGTTTGTTTGAATAACAGGTGTACGTGGGTTTCACACATCAAAATTTTGGTTCTCTCATTGAGATGATAGAGACGCAGTTCGTCCTGACTGGCGATATTAGAGCGATCACAGAAGGGAGCGGAAAACTAAGTTGAAAAAGTTTAACTTTATTCAAATGAGGACACCTGGATAACCAATCAGGTACACGTGTTTTTGCTTGGAGGCAGGAAAAAAGTCGACCAGATGGCGGAGGTTTCAGCGCTGTATCATGAAAATTGTGATTAGTGTGATTAAAATGTTTCTAAACCAACATTAGGACTTTTATCAATACAAATTGTGATTTATATGACAAACGTTACAGGGCACATAAACCACTGAATAGACCACTGTATGTTAGTTTAAACACTCAACTTTTCTTTTGGATAATGGTTTCATTGTAGCCTACCAGGCAGCTCAGCTAGGCTACTTGTGCATATTGATTACATGTTTGATGGCAAACTAGACACCTTAACAACTTAACAACACAGATTGTTGTTTATGTCACACAAACTTAAACAGGGGCAATTACACCACTGTAGATTTAGTTTAAACTTAAATTATTCAGCTCTTGTCGTTACGGTTTTGCCTGTTGTTTTTCCAAACGCACCCCCCTGCAAAATTTCGCTGGCCAAAAATTCACAAGTGTATTGCTGTGTGGAACCCTACCATACGTTACAGCCCTCTGACATGTTAATGTAAGGTCTAGTTCTCTAGCTATTCAAGTGTACATGTAGCTAAGTTAGTGTGTCAGTTTATATATTTGAAGCTAGTGGTAAGATAACATAATGACTAGTTTAGTTTCTCAATGTCTCTCTCTCACTTAAATCTCAACTGCAGATGGATAAAAGAAACAAAGTTCAGTATGGGAGTATTTGAGGAAGACATTTTATTTTTTGTATTGTAAAATAGTATTTGGTTGTCTCCGTGAAGTTAAACACCACGTTTGTGTGCAACACAACAGTTCAGCTGTGTTTGCGACTAGCATGCCACGCATGTTTTTGCGTTGAAAACATGCAACACAATTTATGTTCACTGTTAAAGGCGTTTTAACAGCCGGTCCACGTCGGATAGCAATCCGGATTTCGGTGCCATTTGTTGCCCTAATGCGCCTGCTCTCTGATGCTCCCAACAGACGTTAGAGGCTGTCACTCCTCCGATGTAAGTCAAGTGCAGATTTGAGATTCAGATGCAACAAGTAGCCACAAGATGCTAAGAATAACTTCTGTAATGTCACTTCAGTAAAAATGGACCTACTTACACCAAGTTCAATTACGCTGGCTACAAGTTAGCAAACAACGACAAAGGAAAACATCGCTGCCATGTCATGCTGGTTAACACAAATAACTAAGGCGGTGATCCGAGTATCCGGCTAGAACGAGTTACGGTACGGATATAAGCACTTTTGCCGAGTACAAGTATTTACGAGTAATGTAGTCAATATCCGGGCTCGAATTGAATAAAACTCCTCAACGGCCCGCTGCGTTCTGTGGATAATCACAGCGCCCCCCCCCGCCTACAAACACGCTCGGCCACACACACACACAGAACATGGGAGATGCGCTCCCTCAGCGCTCTCTCTCTCACTCTCTCTCGCTCTCTCTCACTCTCTCTCTCTCGCGCGCGCGCTCCACTCCGTCAGGCAGGCAGTCGATTCGTCTGCGGATCTGTTCCGTTACGTTTAGGGTTTTCAGCTCAGGTTTGTTTTTAACTTCGGTTTTGAGTAGTACTTCTAGTAACCAGTTAGATTCGGTGAACGTTGGGTTTGTAGCCTTACATAGTAACCAGTAGATTTCTGGTTAACGTGGGGTTTTGTAGTCCTTACATGTAACAGATGAGATTTCTGGTGAACGTGGGTTTCAGACATGTGCTTGGTTTAAATGCAACTCCCGTTGGTCTCTGCCATCGGAGATTTTTTTTTTTTTTACTGTCAGCTGCCCCCCGCCCACCTCTCTCTGTGTCTCTCTCTTACACACCACACACACACACAACACACAACCACCTGGTGTGGAAATAATAAAAAAAAGAACCAAAATATATTGCATAATTGCAACCGCTGTGGTATTCATTGTGCAAAATTTCTGTATATAGTTTGTTTGTTACCATGACAACACCATTGATTGAAGCTGATGCTGTCATTAAATGTTTTCAATCAGCAAATCAAATATACCAATTTTTGATCACTCTATCAATTGCATGCTTAATAACATACAGTTAAATCCGCACATTTCAAGAGCACCGACCCACCTTCCTTAAAATATGACCACTTCGGTTTAGGCCCGGCCCAGTCACGATACGGATCCGGATCCGGATATTCATGTGGTAACCGATACAGATACAGATACGATACAGATAATGCTGTACTCGCTCATCCCTACTAAAACACAGCAGCAGGTGACGTTAGCCTGCCGTTAGCTACAGTAGGAACTGATTCAACACATTTAAAAGCGCTGACAGCTAAACACTGTAAAGTGTGATTGGTTTTCACTGTAGAGCTATGAGCTAAAGACACAAAACTAGCAACTGGTCAAGAAAGGACTAAATGTTCATTGTCGGAAAGTTATTGTAAATTACCCTTTTCTCTTCTCTTTTTGTCTTTTAACAGCAAGTAATTATTGTTAAAAGTTATTGTTACATTTTGATAATCATTTGAATTCCCCCCTTTTTTTGTGCTGATCCGAAAATTGATTTGACCCGTGGCACAAAAAGGAGTGATACCGATCGTGAGTTTTGTGATCTGTTTCACCTCGTAATTTAGAGGGATGGGAAATTATATATAAATAAGTCATTAATTCATTGTTTCATTATTAAATGTGTGTGAACAGTTACGATTTTAGAAACTTTTGCTCTAATATAGGAGTTTAACAGGGCAACTGTATTGTCAATTTTGGCAACCAAAAGTTGATGCTGGTTGCCAAACCAGCAACCACTTAAAAAGTTAACAAGTTGAGCCATGTTACTGTAAATGCATATTGGTCCCAACATCGTTTCAGTAACTACTATAATTGGTACGGCCCTGAAACGGAATCGGTGGATTCCTAGGCTTTTCATAAAATGAACGGTAATGTTATAGCTAGTGACGGCCAAAGAAGCTTTGTTTGGAAGAAAAACACTCAAGGATGGCGCTCAGTGTGCTTTCAACACCTTTTTTAACAAAGTGTCATCTAGTGGCTCAGAAAATAAAGAAAATGCTTCACAAAGCTTCTTTTGGCCACACACCATGTATAGCAAGAGCAGAGTGCAGGATTTGTTCCTTGGTCGCAGCTAGGAGACAGCTAGAGGACAGGTAGGGAAGACAGTGAGGACAGATAGACAAGACAGCATAGAACAAGGTAGGGGACAGGTAGTAGTACAGTAGGGGATGGAAGGAGACAAGTGGGGGACAGGAATGAAACAGGTAGGAGACAGCTAGGGGACAGCTCTCCCCGTGACACCCAGTCAAGTTAAAATGATTTCAACTGTTACCTCACTGCTGCTGACCTATCAAAGCCAAACCAATGAGATCAGGGTGGTAGCCAGGGAGCGACGCCTACCTCCCGGTTTTAACCGCTGACCATGCGTAGGACAACCTCCCACAACTGTAAGAGCAACTGCAGTTCAGTCATGTTGTCAGTACACCAGACTTTGCTCCATGTGACTAGTCCACTGGAGAGGGGGAGGGAGGCATGCTCTGTCAGCGTGAGTAATGTTCATGTCGGGGGGAACACTCCCGTGCTCAGGGAGCCATGTGACAACGGCGCAGCGGTGCTGTGTTGTGAGCAGTTTGACATGACGGGGAACACAAACATGAAGAGACTCTCATCTCAAGCATGTCAATTGTAGTGGCAGCGGGGACCTGCCTGTCTGAGCTACAGCAACACTTAACACACATCTGAGCACATTTAATTCATACCAAAGGCTCCAAAGGATGATTCTCTTGTTGGCAGGGAGCAACAGAATAAAGGGCTGCAATAGACACTTTTGAAGAACTGATACTGCTGATATTTCTAGATGGAAAAAAAGATTCAGTACGGAGCTGTGCCAGTCAGGGCTCCCTTTCCATTGGATATCACTGAGTTAGTTAACAGGGATTAAGCACTGTAGCTGCTGACCAGCAGTGGTCCTTGTGGGAGAAGATACATTTTCAAGGACGTACTGACAAAACTTCTGCCGGGACTTTGGAAACGGAGCGGCCTTTATTGAGAGCACGTTGAAGTGTGCATGTAGCACATTATTGGAAAGTAATTGTATCAGAGATATACATACTACATAATGTATTGCAGATGTAAAAGAAACAAAACTAATCCAGTCTTCGTGGTATACGGAACATTAGGTGTTGCTATAGACTTACACCTTAGACACTGCTTTCTCAGATTGTTGACTGCAGGGCACATCTGCAGGAAGATGACATCAGTAGAAGAATTACATATACACACATAACTGACACATATAATCTGGCCCCTGAAATTGGCGGCTACCAACTGCTGTGGTAGCCGGCGTCCGCAGCTCTGTGAGAACTAAATACAACCAGCACCTGCTGGTCAGATTTGATCATTCTATGGCCATTAGACCGTACAACGCTTTACTAGCTTAAAATACTTCTATTTTAGGTGTATAAGATATGGTCTATTGGGGTGTTAGCCTTTACCACTTTCAGGGAGGGATACATTTTGTCCCCACTGGGGATAAAGAAAAATATTCAGCAGAGGCAGGGATGTAGACCAGAAATGTTCAATGGTGTTCACTTGTTAGAGGACTGGTCTCAAGCTAATGGAACTGAAAAGCCATTAAAAGACATATATTGCATCTGCATCTTGCTCGTGTGTGATACTGTGTAATGCCCCAGCAGAGTGTGCTCTAACCTTTCCTCTGTACTGCAAGCCACCCTCCCGTGGCAATCCGTCCCCCACCCCCCCTCCTCCTTTTCCTATCGGGCATCGGCTGAGTTATAGAGCATGAATCGCTCCTTTTGATGTCCAGCATTCCTCGGTTGGCCTGTGACCCTGCTTTATTGCCGTGAACACCCCCCCATCACCATCGTACATTTGATCTGCCACACCCTGACACCTATTTATCTCTCTGCTCTCTCTCTCTCTCTCCCCCCATCCGCAAAGATCAATCAAAAGGTAGAGGCATCCAGTAATCTATTTGAAAACTACTTGTGTTGTCTTCATCTTTCTCTCACTCATTCACATTGAGCCTCGCTCTTGCACACGGCTTTTACGCTTGATGCTGCAATGCACGTCTGGGAGGTAGGGACAACCAAAGAGGGAAAAAAAAAACGTCACTCAAAATAAAGTTGGAAACAGACGTGGGTAATGTGTGTGGTGCGTGTGTGCCTGTGTGTGCTTGGCTAAGAGTAGGCTGCATATATAATATTTAGCATCTACCGGTTGACAGCCCATGGGCCAGAACGCCAGAGAATTCTGTCCAGTCACTTTTGTTCAGGATGAATCCAAGTGTGGAATCCCCAGAATGACTCTCCCGTCCGTGCACTAGTGTTGTAAGGGTAGGAAGAACATATAGTTCATGCTCATGATCTCAGGGAAATGCACGCTAGCTCAACAGATTGGGATCGTGGAGAGCATCAGACTGTTTCATTCCTGACGAAATCACTCTGAAAGGTGAATTCACACTGCAGTTAAGCATATTTCATCCCTGCCACTACAGTCCCCCCAGCAAGCACTGCTGTAAAGACAGGAGAGGACTGCTGGACTCTCAACACCAACAAACTGTCTGTTGGCAGCAGTTGTCAGTGTGCTGCAGTGGCAGTGCACATGCTGTCCCCTGGCTGTGTGCACGCTGGCCATCACTGAACCTTTGAATACTGCGAAGACTGAGGCCTGCCGCAGCCATCTTTAAACATGGTCCATCCATCAAAAAGGCTCCTGTCACATAAACGCTAGTCAATATAGCGACGATGTTTCATTACCGATTGTTCAGGTGCTGCCAGAAATTGTCCCTATTTTTCAGGGCGGTTGTCCCACACCTTCCTCTTTTAAGCCCGGGGAGTGGACTTATGTACCAGAAGAATTTCAAGAGAAAACACAGACTTTCATCCAGGAAAGTGTGTTTGTTCCCGGAAGAGTTTTTGATCCAAACCACCATTTCTTTTCCAATCTTAGTAGCTGTTTCGGTGTCTAAGCCTAATTATCATCGCCATCTAAACGCTCACTTTTCATCAACGACTAATATACGTGGAAACTTCGAACTCCAGTGCTGCACTTTTCACAGCTAAATGTACGAATGCTTTATCAGAACAGGCGGGGAAATATTTAGGGCTTAACGGATGATGTGCCACATACTGAAATTTTTTTTTTTTTAAACAACTGTATACATTTTTTTTTTTACATTTATCTTATTAGATTTTGGTATAATAATGGTATAATAATTTGGATTTACAGTATATATAGCAATCAATCGCGCAGAGGGAGTACTCTCCGGCAATCAGGGATAATGCTACTTCTAACAACCTTGTTAGTTAGCTTTCCTCCATCCATTAGGCCTGTTGGTCAACAGTGGTCTGAGCTGCACATGGATGTAGGCTGTGTATCCGGAATGCTAAATAATGATCGTGGTGTCCGCTGCTAACTGCCCTAATATAACAAGGTGATGAATGTTGTGGGAGAGGGGAAGGAATGTTTGATTATTCCGGCCTGTGGATTACCACAGAATGGTCTTTACATGTAATCAGGGTTCATTGAAGGGCACTGCCTAGTCAATCCATCATCAATCAATACAAAGAACTACACGATGACACTATCCCAACTCAACGGCACTCGCTGTATTGTTGTTTGGTTCCTGCGTAATCATTCCATCTGTTCAAACTGGCTTTTAAATATACCTATTTAATGAGGTTTCAATGTGATGGAGGAGCCATTCACAGTCCTGAATAAACACATTCCACAGCTTCTGAAGCAATTTGAGGCTCCAACAGTCTAATCACACAAGTCAGTGGGTATTGTGATACATAAAGAGGGAATGTTATTCTAAAAAGATATCACTGTCTTTGGCTCCAGACTTGAGCTTGTGATATCTTCACAGGTGCGTCACTTT
>NW_022605598.1:491237-510679 GCF_008692095.1 Etheostoma spectabile | reverse complement strand
ATCTACCAAGAGGCTGGGGATGAAAGCCTGAGCTTCCAATTGTTTCATCTTTTATTTATTTGTCCTCCTTGGACATGATCAACTGCATGGACTAGGATGTCCTGCTGGCAGGACACATTTGTGTGAGAGCAAAAATAGAACGGGAAAATGTGTGTGTGGACAGCAGCAAAGGTGTGCCATGTGCCTGTCTTACTCTGCTACACTGTACACTGCTCTGTAAATCGGGAGTATACAGAGTTTCTGTTTGACTCTGTATGTATCATAGCTAAATGTACAATAATTACAGGCACATTCATACACTGTGGCCTAGGCAACTATAAGGTGCCACTGCTTATCAATCCACACACTTTTTGGGGGCTCAAAGACATTAGGACTTGGACAGCAGGTCCCGGATGGAACTAGCAACCTGCGGATTCGTAGGCAACTGCTCTACCACCTGAGCCACAGCGCCGCTAGAGGCAGCCCAATTGGCAAAAGCAAAGCCGCCAGAAGCATTAAAAGATGCCCAATTGCCAGAATCAAAAAGGCCAGCAGCGTTTAGTGTGTTTCTGCTTCACAAATCTGAGCAAAACCCATGTCAGACGGTTTAATACTGAATAGAAAAAGTGGTGAAACCAAGCACATCACAAAGATTTCAATGAAAATGGTAAGTACGTTCAAGTGGGTGTCAGATGTCTCCAGTCAATTTTTAGCAGGATGCTCTGAAGAAAACTGAGTTATAGCATTTCCTACTAACCCGCCCTTACAAAGTTCTTGATTAAGTCGGCCATGTTTTATGACACTCTTGCTTTATAATACTAGTAAGAATCTAAATCTATTCTTCTTGACTTTCAAGTTTCAGAGTTAAGCGCCATCATCAGGCCTAATTAGTAAAACATCCATCATGGCGGACTACTGGTCTAAGGGTTTTTTCAAGAGCCCATTGAGCTGTCAACGTCAATCGGCTTACAATTGAGGGTCGTTTCCTTTCCAAAATCACTTTCTTGATGTTAATATAGCGCCCCATGAGGCCGATTCTGGGGGGGGGGGGGGGGGGCTCCTCAGTGCTGGCTGCTGTATCCAGTACCTCTTAACAACCTCATCAGGGAGAAAGGTGTTACCCCGTGGTTTGGATCTTAAAGGAGATCTATTTATACCGTTTCAGATTTACTTGAATGTTTCCACTTGGAAATGTTTAAATGCTTTTAATGAGTGTTTCTTAAATGGGGTACTTGACCCTAGGGGTAGTTTGGAGGACTGCAGGGGTACGTAAGATTTAAAAAAAAATGTTATCAGTTACCAGGCGTTACTTCCAAGTTTTTCCCGGTTTTGTCACTTTTTGAAAATGTTCCCGGTTTTTGAGGTTTTGTGTTTGTTTTGACCTATCCTGCCTTTCTTCTTTTTTTTTTCTACGGTCTTTTTCTTTAGATTTGTCTGTTTCTTTATAGTTTTTGTCACTTTTTTTCAGCTTGTTGCTTTTTGGATTGTTTGTCACTTTTGCCTAGGTAAGTTTTTATTGCTTATTGTTTGCTTATTGTGCAAAGTTTTTATAACTATTGACCTACTACTGTGAGGGTTTTTTTACCGATTTATTAGCAATTTAAACTGTGTTCCAGTTACACGATTGTTGTTTAGTAAATCTATTGCTGTATTGTTCCTCTGTATGTAGTCTTTTTTTTTTCTAGCAAAACTTATTCGCCATATTCAAAACTATCAAAGGGGGTACATGATTGAAAAAAGCTGAGAACCACTGCTTAAAGAACCCTATTATGGTTTTAGTGATACACTTACAGTCATAGATGTAATACAGTGAATAGATGTCGTAGATTGAGATGAGTGAAATACAAATAAGCCGTTAAGAAAAACATTGCTCATGTGTCTACATGGTGTCTTGCACCATCAGCATCAACCCTGTGTTGGCTGCAGTAGCGCTACAGGAAGCAGCACTGGGCCATGGCTCTGTGTCAGACTCAGGGACTGGGAGGGGACAAACATCAGATCATGACGAACACTTCAGTAAAACTCTTCCTGAGAAAAATCAATAAACTGAGTGGACTACTAAACTGAACAAAGTGATTTTTTTTCCCATCTATATATATGGAGACTCCAGTAACATAAGACGTCACTTTACACCATTCTACGCCAGAGTGGAGAGTAGTGTTGTGACTGCAGATTTGTGGTGCATGTTGCTCAATGCAAAAAAGCAGTAAGTGTGTTGGGTGACAGTTGGAGTATTGTTACTGATTGTCTTCTTTACCACCTGTTACCATCCACAATCAGGGTCCTAGTCTCTGTCCCAGTTTCAAATGAGCTGTTGTGTGTGTGTGTGTGTGTGTGTGTGGTGTGTGTGTGTGTGTGTGTGTGTGTGTGGTGTGTGTGTGTGTGGTGTGTGTGTGTGTGTGTGACATATGTGTGCATACATGTGGCACACGTGCAGGCACTCTCCTGTCTGCGGTTATCGCCACAAAATGTCCGGAGCTGTTGGCAGAAGTGACAAAGGCTTTGTTTTTGTGAAGAAGCCCTGGGTGACTGGGGCTCCAGGTAAACGAGCTTCTCCCAGGAGACTTCCAGTGGACCAATCTAGTGGCGTGTGGAGGACACGGGCAGCCAGTTACCATTCAAAGAACTGAAGTCACACCGCCTGCCTGCTTGCTTGCTTATCGTATGCAAGTCAGGCACATTGACCGGCTCTGAGGCGGGACCACAGAAGGCTTGATTTAGGAAGGACAATTAAAATAGAAGAAATGAAAAAGAAAAGGAGGACAAACTCCCTTCAAGATATTTCTCTCGCCTGGATTTCCAATTGCTTCTTTCTTATCCTGTTGTTGCCTGGTGGTGTATTATAAAATTAAGTGTATTTTTTCTTTTTTGCACGTTATATTTCAGTGTGATTTTGCCATTGTTTCAATGTTTTTGTACACTTGGGCTCCAATTACAATGAAAGAAATGTCCAGATGGTAGCTCTTAAGCTCTTGAAAATGTGAACACCTAACAAGCAGCAGGACCTGAGGGATCAGTGGACCAGTCCTCAAACTGTGAGCTCCCATCTAGCGTCGTATTCACAATGACATTCACCCTGCCACTGCAATGTTCACTCTGTCATACCCCATACTGTGGCCACAACACAAGAGCAGCATGCCGCTCGCATGGCCAATTCACACCTCATGACAAATCTGCTCAAGTTGAAGGAGCTGATGATTTCATTGCTCATTTCACTGAATTGCGCCCTTGAATGTATCATGTGAGAAATTAATTAATTCATTGACTGAAATAATGTCAGCCTCAGTTCAAATGCGCTGTCGCCTGGCATCTCTGCCCAAGTGTCCCTCACTCTCTGCTAGGTCATATTACTATATAGCAGACATTGGAAACAAAATACGGTCTTGGAAGCGGGGACCTTAAAATACATCTTTAGGAGACTCCGATTTGAACTAACAAGTGCAGCGAGTATGATCACACAAGGTGTAGACATGCAGATCAACAGCAGTGGCTCAAAAGCATCGATAAATATTTTCCCTGTAACATAACAACATTGTGATTCATAAGCTGACTGCGGTGGTGAGAGTTCAGCTCTGCCAACGGACTTCACTAAGGTTCAGAGGACAAGGGGGACTTAGCGACTGGCTGGAAGGGGCCCGTATCCGAGTCAATTAGCTATATTTCCCCATATGTACAGTATATAGTATATATATATATATATATATATATATATATATATATATATATATAATAATATATATATATGTGTGTATATTCCAATATTTTCCATATGGTTTGTTTGTGGTGAATTTGAAATCAACTGCTACCTCCTCTGTCAGCTATAGCCACTGAAAAGAAATAAGAGAGGAGAAATCAGGCCAATTACAACAGCTGGTCGTCTTTCGTTATGTGCCTGAGCTCATTACTATTCATGAGCTGTCCAGTTGATCTGGGTAAAGGATGCTGATAGACAGGCGTCGTTGGATAACTGTTCGCAATCAGAGTCAAGGCTTGCACTGTGAATGTTAATGAGAACCTGCACAAAAAGTCTTTGCAAGCTTTTTATACCAGACTAGAATGGCTTGAAACAAGGTAACAAGTTACATTGTCCATTGAGAACTTTAGATATTATGGCAGAGAACCTTTAAGGTTTAAAGTTTTGCCTGTGGGAACAGAATGGTGTAAAATAGTTCAGTTTAGCTGTGATGCAGCCTCAGTAATGTAGCTAAGTCCTCGTGAATGGAACAGATTGGTAAACTGATTTAAAAGTCTAAGGTAAAATTTTTGTAAGAAACGCATCTTTCTCAACAAGAGCATAAGAAATGAAGACCGAAGGTGTTTGAGTCACCTGGTCCCCTGTGTAAATAATGCTTGTATAACTCAAACCTGTCAGGACAATAAGACATAGACATGATTATTCAGGATATGTATGCTGCAGGGAGTCACATAAATGTTAACATATGATTAAGCAAGTTTTACCCCAATTACTGTTATTGCAGCGCGGATGGTAACAAAATACATTAAATGTACGAAGTTTGAAAAAAGCACAAAAGTGAGGAAGTTGGCAAGAAGGTACTTTATTGCACTTACTGAAGACCTAGACATCAGTAAATGACCATAACTACCTCAGTGTAACAGCACACCTAATCAATGACAGAACGAGAAGGCTTTGAATTTGCAAATAAGGAAAACTGTTGTCAATGGAGGTCTCGGACCTGCCTACATAGCACGCTCAAGGCTGAATTGACACAAGGACGCATCACAAACCAATCACAAGCTCGGCCGGCGCTAAGTTCTCCACGGAGCCGCTGCAAACAGCCTCGGGGGAAGACAGTTGTTTTGATTTGATTTATTGGGATCTCCATTAGCTCGGGCCTTAGCCACAAGCTATTCTTCCTGGAGTCTACACAAAATTTGTGCAGCTATACTGCAGGGATAGGCTTACATTAAAAACAACCACCAAACAAAACCACATTCAAACATCACAGAAAGAAAAAACAACCAAAATAATAACAAGACATTGTTATTGTAACATTCAACTCACACAACACAGGACCTAGTACCCAGCACAAGCATTATTCTGAGCAATTTTCAAATTTTGTTTATATACGCCAAATGGGTAGAAAATCGTTGGATGACGATGAGAAAATAAGAAAACATTCCTTATAACTGAGAGACTTCTGCCATTTATTCCACCCCATCATATGTTGAGACAAGGATAATTTACTGCCACTGTAACGCCAAGAAGTTGGTCCTTTGCCTGTTCAACTGCATATCTTCAACAATAAATTCAATTTTGGTGTGTTAAACAACAGATTTGTTTGTTCAAATACAATGCTGTGGTTTTAGATACATTAAGAACCAGTTGGTTATTGTTACCCATTCCAATGCCGACTGCATCTCATTCAAGACACTAGCAAGCCTTCAGCTGTGGATGCTCAGCACACATTGCCATTTTGCATTTTTTTTCAGATTTTTAAGGTAATTTCTTGGTAAATATGAATATAGCAACGGCCCCAGACAGCTTCCTGTAGAATTCACAGCTTATGATTTTACCTCTGGCCTCTATTTGCTAAATAGATTTCTAGCCAAAGTATTGTATATATAGTATATAATTTGCAGCGAGGGGTCAGTGTAGCACTGTTGTTGGCTTCTGAGCTGGAAAACAAATTCGGTCAGGCCAATCACATTGTGTATAGAATCATTGGGCCGGGCTTAACGTATAGACAGCGAGTTGCGACGGATCCGCGTGAATTCCCTGCTACTTAAAAAACAAGAAAGAGGCTGCTGATGCTGGTGAATCTTTCGAATCAGCTTAGTAAGTTAAGACACTGGAGTCATTTTTAGAAACGAACAACCGGTCTCATGTCAGTTCGTGAATGGTCAAATATTTTGATTTATTAAATTGTGTACATTAATGATATCCTGATTTGAACGTGACTATTTACCAAAACTATTATGACACTGGGCTGCTCTGGGGGACGGGTGAAAAGGCACAAGCGGGACGGTGACAACAACTTGCACAGGGACACGATCATGGTCTATGAGGTACGCCAAAAATGGGTTCCAAGACCAGAGGGTTGCACTTTGCCTGCTGCAACAACAAACAAGCACAGGGGAACAGTTTTTAAAGCAAGGTTGTGACCTCTGTGATTGGCCCTTGCATTTTGTTCCAGTGCCCTCAGGGGCAGGGCTGTACATGTGTTTGTTCCAAGAGGCATGGGTACATGTCTCGCAGTCACTCTTTATAGTTTTAAAACCCACCTCAGTCACCATAGTCCATAAATCCACTGGAGGTTAGAATGCAAGACAAAGAAAGAGAAAGGTGGGGCAGCTTCTAGCTTACCCATTAAGAGCGGTCGTCCATGAGAGTCTTGCAGCGGCCAGGGTTTGAATCCGACCTGTGGCCCTTTGGCCTTGTCAACCCCCCCATCTCTCGTTTTGGGGAAAAGCCCAAAAAAATAATCTTAAAAAAAGAGGAAGGTAATGGAAAGACATGCATCCAGCGAAATTTCCTGTGGTGCTGGAGCAATCCCGGAAGTGGAACGTCAAGGATTTAGACTAGGTTTTGTATATATCTATGAGCACCCTAACAATGTGCATCCCAACTATTCAAAAAAGTAATTTACTGTGCTATTGTCCTCCACCTTCAGAGTGTCCCCTCTCACACACACCAGACACACACACACACACACACACACACACACACGAGTCTCTGGCCTTTGGACCTCAGCCGCAGATGGATAAAAGCCCAGTAGAGCTGGCCCCTGCTCCTCACACTGAGGGATTCAGCAGGACAGGAAGTAGACTCAGCAGGGTGTGTAAAGGTCTTCCCGGAGCCCAACATGGAGGAATATACCAGCCATGTGTTAGTGTTACTTAGTGGGAGAGACAACCTAAAGCTGTTTGAACGACAGCACACAGTCCCTTTAGTAACTTCCAACATGTTTTAACTGATTCAGGGGTTGTCCCATTGGTCAACCATACAGAAATCAAACAAACACAGTAGACAATATGATCTTAACATAAGATAGCTTACAGTTTTTTTCCAATTGTAAATGACAGCATGCACAACATCTGCAAAATGCTAACAACAGCCTGCACACGCAGCAGTTATGTGGACAAACTCGGATCAAACCCATGCCCCGCTGCAGGACTCGGCCCTCATGGGGCGAACACTGCTTACTGGGTGAGCTAGAAGGCTGCCCCGTACTAGAAAGATGATGCTATCTGCAAAAGGCAAAGGGTGGTCACACCAATACTGATTTGATTTAGATTCCTCTTCTGTTTATCACTGCATTTGTTTAATTGATGAAAATAAACTATAACATTAACACCATTTTGAAAGCATTTCTAGTTTACAGCTTATATATATATATAATATAACATGCACACTTGACAGATCCAGCTGAATTAGAAATGATTTTTGGGTTGGAGCAACAAATCGGTCACATCAGCACAATAAGGCATGAAGATTTAAATTTAAAAAGGTTATATGTAGGAGCCAAGGGCCTGTTAAAAGAAAAAGTTGGATCCAAAAAAACACCAAAAATGAAGGAAAGCGATGAACCTGCTGGTATATTTCACCCTGTAGCGTAATGTGGCTACAGTTTGGAATTCATTGGGCTACTGCAGCAGCATCCGAGGCATCCCCTTTGCTGCTAGTACCGCAAGACCAATCCCTAGCAAGGCCAAACAAAAACATGAATGAAAAATGTGTGAATCTGCTGTAGAAACTAAGGCCATTTCGTCCCATCATGAGTTGGCCCAGCAGCTTCTTAATGGTGGTGATACATATGGTTCAGTGGCAGCGCAGACAAAAATGACATTCTGAATGAGGTGAATTGATCAAAATGAAACGGATATCGGACGGAGGACTACCACAAATAAGCTGCATGGCCATCACTGCCAATTTTGTGACACAGACATTTAAAATGATAAGCACCGATTGACAAACAGCGCATTCCCACTGGAAGTGATAAGACAGTGGAGAAAATCAGGAGAGAAATTATCAGACTTCTAAACGGAGTATGACCTGGATATGATCTGCTGTTATATAAAGTGGTGGGGGGGGCAGACCAAGGCTCAGACATCATCAGTGCCTCAGACCATATCGAAGAATGACTGCCAAGTTTACCTTCGGTGATGCACACGCCCTAAACCCACAACTGGCCCACGATGCTCCGACTGTTGCCACGACCCTGCAAGCTACCAAGGCACTGGTCAAATATGTCAAAAAGACAGGAATGGCAGCTTTGCTGTCAAAAACGTCATCCAAATGGCAGACACATAGATGACCGTGCAGAGGGCGGCGGACTATGCCATTTCCAGATGTCCTTGACTTGTCAAGTTCCTCTACCATTTTATGCTCCAGCGTGAACTTGAAGGTGACCAGTACCCAACCATAAACCTGATGGTTCTGTGAAGTGTCACTGCTACATAAAGACGACTGACAGCCCTATCAAAAGCCATCATCCGCGAGCGGAATCTCAGTTGGGATTGGCGTAAAGTGGAGATCCAAGAAGGTACCAAAAAATTGTGCAACTTTCCTATGGCTTAATAGTCAGCTCTGAATGTTCCTCTTCAAAGAGAAAAAGCTTCACCTGGACGTTCGGAGACAGATCAAAGTACCTACACCAAAGAGGCGCCACTGAAGGACTTTGAGGAGTGGGAAATGTACTGTGGCATGCACGGACGAAGCCGGATGTGCCTCGCATCAAAATCATGCAATGCAGGACCACAGAGATGTTTTGATGTCCAACAACAGTAAGCAACTTCAGCGCGCTGACAGGACCATCGAGCAGAGGAGGACAGCTTTGAAGCCATCCACCGTTGATGCAATCTTATCTGCATAGAACATGGACAGCGCAAACTTTGATGGATGGATTTACTAAATAGATCCTAAGTTGCAGTTTAGTAGCCTACAGTTTTCAAGAGAAACTATCTTAATGCCTGTTTGAGTTCAATTACTGCTCTGTTGCGAGGGCCGGGCTCACGACAGAAAAATTAGGCGGATCTACACTCTCACTCTCACACACACAACACACACACACACAACAACACACACACACACACACACACACTGATGGATTGATTGATTTCTGGATCAAGAGGATCCAAAGGAACATGCAAAGTTAAATACTTTCACAGCACGTTCTTGGTGTACACACAGGAAATAGACACAGACAAGAAGCAGACAAAACATCATATCACTATGTGTCATAAATATGGACTGGTTCCATAAAAGCTGCTTGAGCTGTCTTAACAATCCCTCATGATTATAGAAGTTTAGTAGCAGTAGGCAAACTATTTCTTGCCATTATACCAGTGTAAAGAAAGTGCCCTCTATGAAAAAAAAACACTTTTCTGGGATTTGGGTGTTATTTTGTGTTCTGGTTCTTTCACACGCATACAAATTTGGAAAAAAAAAACATCTATCGTGTTTAGAGTGAGATACAATTTCTGAATAGTTGTCCTGGCTTCGGTCTCCGGGTGAGATGTTCAAAATCTGCACGGCTTTCTACGTAACTAGCCGAGATGAGGTGGGCTAACCGTAGCATGTTAGCGCTAGCATGCTAGCAGTTCTCAATGGCAAAAAACTGCTACAACAAACACTAGTTTAACATAAGCTACAAAAAGAACTACTTCATGTCCGTCTGCAGGTATTCCACAAGTGTTGCCCTTTTTAGAGAAGTTCCTGCTTAAAAGGATCAAATACACTGTTCTACAACACTGGAAGTTCAAGTCAACCCAGAGCATGGCAGAGCAAGCAAAATCCACATGACATTGAATCAAAGTTAATACCAATCCAAATCAAAAAGACTTGTCTTGTGATATTAACTTACATTTACATTTACCTAACTTCAGGAACATTTGGCGAAAACTTTGGCTGCAATGGATTCACCTTAGCAGATCAATCCAATGTTAAACGAAATTAGTGACACTCGATTTAGATGCAATATTTAGACCCTTGTTCTCTGTAGGACAGACAGAGAGGTGAGACTGACGCCTGCATTTTCATCAACAATAAAATCAAGCAGCCGCAAATTGGACACTTGGTCCAAACTATCTAAAAAAAACAAGGGCGCGAAATCATGGGGGACAGAAGAAAACAATCAAACTGAAGGATTCCTTTTTGTTCCCTTGATGTACTTCTGCACTAAACTGCCTGTAGATACGCTGCATGCAGGCAACACGCACACCATACTGAAGTTGTATGTGTGTTTGCTGGCGTACCTTAGAAAGCACTGTGATGCCTGTGGCCGTGGTCCCTCCATGAGTTCTTTTTGCCAATGTTTATAATAAACAGTGCCAGCTACGCTTTTGGCCCCATTTTCTCATCAACTGGAGGTTAGCGGAAACATACTGCCCCCCCCGCAACACACACAGACACACACACACACACACACAGTTTTGAAGATTTTTTAAAATACGGAACGTTAACACAACTTTTTGGGGAAAAAGAAAGGGACAAACTTTCACGCCATTCAGTGAGCCAATGTATTGCTCATAGACTGTCCTCTCAGTAAGCCACACCCACCTCAGCCTGGCGACCAATAGGAACAGTTGTGCCGTGACCTTCCCCTCCACTAATGAAACTAAACTTGACAGCAGATAACATCTCGCTAAAGTTTCTTTTCACATCACATTTTTCACTAATACATCCAATAGTGCTGTGCCCGAGAGAAAAAAAAAAGCTGGAGACATGGGCTTACAGTGTGGTGACGTGCATGAGCACCGAGTGTGTCAAAGCCAGAATCCGACCCTTTCGAGACTTTCGTGTTCATTTGGAGTTACATCACACAGAAGACCTACAACGAGAAGATCTATTAACAGAAGAGAAACAGAGCACTTTCACCAGCAGTATTTAACTGTGGAACTGGAAATGATGAGCTGAAACGATGCATGAAACAGTGATGCATTTGTCAAAATGAAACCAGAGAGGAAAAAGAATGCCTGAATAACGTGAAGGATGTGTAAGTGTTTGTACTAACAAGATATTTCCCCAGTGTAGGATTTATAAAGTGTCTATTTTATCTTACCTTCATCTAACAGTTCTAATATCCAAATTAGTACACCATTAGCTCTTTTCAAGTTAATATGCCCTTTTCCTTTTTCCCTTGCTCAATTTCCTCCTGATTAAAATGCACATGATCTATTTCATTCATCTCTGGTGAGGGGGGACTTCCCTGTGCTATCAAGCACTAGGGTATATAGCACTGGAATGTAATCAAACATCAGCCATTTAGCTGAAGGCAACACTTTGGAGTTCAAAGTAAGTAAATGAATTTCCTTTCAGAACTAGGTTAAAGATATATCAGGCTTCTATAGCATCTAAAGAGAGGAGGAAAGTGTACAGTGCCAAAAAAAGATTGATAAAATAAAGATGCTATTTGAGATGGGATCAGCACATGGGATAAGATAGAGGCAAGTACAATGGAATTTCTATTGAAAGGTCAATGTTGAAGCAGCCCCAGTTCATGGCAGTTTGTGAGAGTGGTCACGTTATTTAATCTACTGATTGTGTGTACAGGTCATATTAATGTCGTTATTTTCGTGTTTTGATTAAGAAATTGGAAGTAATGTATTCTATGGGAAGCCTAATTTGTGATCACAGAACGATTACGGTAGAAATAGTCTAGAAAAGTAACTTTCACCCCGGAGACAGGGACTGTGTCCACATTGGCAGTTCCTTCCACGTTTTTGTTTTCCTAACCACACCTTCACCGCGTGTGGCGGGTCCGTCCCGTTACCCTGTGTTGTGTCCCACATTGACCCAAATTGTGTCCGACGTCCCGTGGGTGTTCCCAAGAGCAAGCTGCTGCGGCCAGTCTCATGGCAGTGCGTGAATGGTCCCATTCCACCACCAAAATATACAAGAAAATGGTGTCCCTGTTGACGAATCAATAGACAACTAACGTGACCATTCCAACATTGCTGTGGAGACCGTGTGTAATAGCAAAAAGAGGAAAGAAGAAAAAAATAATAGCAATGTTTAAACTGCTCTGCTTATGCACAATGAGGGTAGAATGGGAGCCTGGGCATGAAGTTCTTGAATCAGAGGGTGGGGCTAGTGAGGACTGACTGGGAGTCAATGGGTGGGGAGAAAGGGAAGGCATACAAACACAATGGAGGAGAATTCGTTGGACTTGTGAAGAGAGAGAAGAGAAGTGTGAGAACGTTTCCTCTATTATTCTATCACAATGATGTATTCAGCTGCATAAACAATTACCAAAAGCTCACATGGGACGTGAGAGTGCCAAACTGTTCCACATCTTTTTGGTAGTCCCTGGCAGTTGTCAAATGGAAACTTTATCAAAAAATCAAAGTGCAGGATAAAACAGAGAAGCAGTGGGGCCAGGAGGCATGTGATAGTGGACAGCCAGCGGCTTCAAAGGTCATTAATGTAAAGTACCCATGCATACAGCCCTTCTCCCAGTGACAGGGGTACGTCTGAGTAGGAGGTGGGAGATTATATCTCTTGTATCTATCAAGTACTGGCTCAACCTCTGTGAGTTGACTGTGAAAGCAGTGGCTTTCAAGACAACACATTTCTAACAGTCACTCATTTACCACGGTGACGTGAGACTAGACATGAAGATGCCAGATGCTCCAGAGCGTAGAGTAATTTCACACAGATAATATTTGAAGGGACACGTGTTACATTTATGATTTAAATGTATGGTGCTAATTAAAATGGACGAGAGAGGCTTTACCAGTTTTCACAAAATGGAAAAAATGCAATGTACTGTATTCACAACATAAATGTTATAAATGCCTTTCATAAACTGGCCTTTTTTTGCAACAGCGCAGAACATGTTGAAACATTTCAATCTGTCTGCCAACAGCCTTCCTCTACAGATGTCAGTGACAGGCCGCAGTCAACTGGGCTGTTTACAACACATTCTGAGGTCGACCAGGGGCAAATACCCTAAAGGGTCAGACATCTACCACGAGATACCTAATGCAGCCTGTCAAAACGCCGTTCAGTGCTCCTCGGATAGTTGCAACAGCACGACAGAAGAAAGCTGGAGCAGAGGAAGTGAGGCTGATAGTTAAAGTTCCTTCTGCTCCATGGGCTGTAACTGCCAGCTACCGCAACCAGAAATGTGGTGCACTGTGAAGTACATGCAGTGGTTGGATATTTTTCCTGTGGAAATTCCACATGTAATTGCTGTACAACATGTACTATCTTCATATGGGTGGTCATGTGATCATTTTCTGTTCAAACTAACTTGGCATATTTTGCAATCTGTTAAGGATTCATTAAGAGTCATTAACACATGGTGTGGTAGGGTGATCCGAGTATCCGGCTGAAAGAGTATCTCGGTACGATGAAAGCACGTTTGCCGAGTACGTAGTAGTATTATCGAGTAATACGAGTCAATATCCGTTGTCGGAATTGAATCAAAATCCTCAACTGGCCCGCGCGAGCTCTGTGATAATCACAGCGCCCCCCCCCCTACAAACACGCTCGTGGCCAGCACACACACACGAACCAAGAGAAATGGCGCTCTCTCTCTTTCTCTCTCTACTTTCTCTCTCTCTCTCTCTCTTGCTCTCTCTCTCTCTCTCGCTCGCTCTCTCTCTCTCTCTCTTTGTGGCTCGCTCTCTCTCTTCTCTCTCCTCTCTCTGCTGGCTCGCTCTCTCTCTCTCTCTCCGCTCGCTCGCTCCCGCTATTGCAGTCAATTCGGTCTGCGGATCTGTTCCGTTAACGTTTAGGTCTTCTCAGGTTTGTTTTAACTTCGGTTTTATAGTACTTACAGACATTAGTAACCAGTAGATTTGCGTGAACGTTTGGGGTTGTAGTCCTACATAGTAACCAGTAGATTTCTGGGAACGTGGGGTTTCAGACATCTTCTTGTTTTAAATGCAACTCCCGTTGCGTCTCTGCCATCGGAGATTTTTTTTTTTTTTTACTGTGCAGCCGCCCCCCGCCCCCCTCTCTCCTGTGTCTCTCTCTTACACACACACACACACAACACAAACACAAAACACACACACACACACAACTGGTGGTGAAATAAAAAAATGAAAAAAAAATAAAAAAAAAAAAAGAACCCAAAACCAAAAAAAAATCAAACGTCATACTAAAATAAAAAGTTAAAAAAGAAAGTTATTGAGTATGAAACTCTTGTTCATTACATTTTACTCATAATTGCGACCCATGTGTTGTATTCATTGCTGCAAAAACGTTCGTATATAGTTTGTTGTACCATGACAACACCATTAATCTGAAGCTCAATGCTGTCATGTAAAATAGTTTTCAAATCAGCAATAAATATAACAATTTTTGATCAACTCATATCAATTGCATGCTAAATAACATACCAGTTAAAGCCCCGCACATTTCAAGAGAACCGACCCACTTCCTGGTTAAATGACCACTTCCTGTTTAGGCCCCGCCCACTCCGGTACGGATACGGATACAGATAATTCATATGGTAAACAGAACAGATAAGCTGTACTCGTCTCATCCTAGTGATTAGGAGTTGTGGGCACATCATGTACAGCCGTAAACTGACAGTCAATCTATGACAGCAACACAAAGGCTGTTGATGGATCCAACCTGACATCAGAGGTTAAGCATTGCAGTGAAAGCTTGCAGAGAGCTGTGTTCGGTTGTAGAATGTGGCTGCAGCTACTCTGCGTTCTAGTAAGGATTGTAACATCTTTAGGCTTTGATCCTTTAGTCATGTTGGAATAATGCCATGATTGTTTGTGATAGTGTAGGGAAAAACAAGGGGAAACCTCCCGTGCTGAGAGCAGTGAGTGCACATGCAGAGAGCCAACAACTGCAGTTCACTAAGTGGCTGCTTGAGGCTGGCTCCAGAAGGAAGACAATTTCCAATAGCCCCATGGCACAAAATATCCAACCCAGTCTCACGGCAGTTTGTGAAATGGTCACCACTATTTAATCTATGATTCGTTAACAGTCACGTTAATGTTGTTTATTTTGTGTGTTGATACAAATTTTGAAGTAATGTACTGTATTCAATGGGAAGGCATATTCGTGATCACAGAACAATTACGGTAGCGAGTAGTATGAAAAGCTGCGCAAGGAAGGTTGGTTGGAGTAGTGGATGGGTCAAACAAACACAGGACTATCAACCCCGAGACCGGGGATTGCATCCGCATGTTGCAGTTCCTTTCCATGTTATTCTTCCTAACCACAACCGTCCGTTGTTGGCGTGTCTGTGTGTGGCGGTTCTTTCCCCATATTTTTTTTCTAACCAAACTCGCCCGTTGTTGTGGCGGCTGTTGTGGCGTCAAATTTCCCGCAGATCGTGTCCCTGTGCCCGGGGATCGCGCCCCGCTGGTCTCTTTCATGAAAAGAGTACGAGCAGACATTACAAGGAAAGGGATTTCATTTATTTGAATAGAAAAATAGCCTAAACTAGGTTCTGGCTGTTTTCTGCTTCAACTGTATTTCATATTTATGTAATATTTATGCTTAAACTGGTACATGGTTCAGGTTATTTATTTTTCCCAATAAATCCATAAAGACCTTTGGAGAATCACTCCGTCAGTAATAGAGGACTTACATAAGGTATCTGCTTTATGTTGTGCTAGTGATACATTTTACAACACGTGTTAAAAAATACCAAAACTTTATGAAGTGTACTGTTTCTATTTTCTACTGATCAGACAATGAATATACAAAAGGGGTAACGGACTACTCCATGGTCTGCATGCATTTGTGCAGAGAAAAATAATAACTTTCCTCCAACCCCCCTGCCCCCCCAACACCGCTAAAAATTTCAGCACGAAAAAAAGTCTGTTAGGGTAATTTTCTGTTGCTGGAATTCAATGGTTGAGTGACTGCAGGGACAGAGTTGTATTACAGGAGTTATTAAGCTATTACGTTAAAGGAGGGTTCTGTCCCTAATGTTCCGCGAGGTAACCAGAGCGCATGAACAAGCACTGGTACACTACGACAACTTCTGTGTCCAAACAGAGAACGGTTACGGACAAATCTGTGTCCAACAGAGAACGGTACGGACAGAATCTGGTCCCAACAGAGAACGGTACAGACAGCATCTGTGTCCCCAACAGAGAACAAGTACGGACAGCATCTGTGGCCCAACAGAGAACGGTTAACGACAGGTAACGGTAATGTAAATGTACTGTATTATATAGCGCTTTTTAGTCTTAACAACACAAAAGCGTTTTAACATCATACAGGAAACTCCATACACACTGTGGACACGAGGCTGCCGTACAAGGTGGCCACTGCCTCTCAGATAAACACTCACACACATTCACACTCCGATGCGCAGCATGGGGGCAACTCGGGGTCAGCGTTCTTGCCCAAGGACACTTTGACATGGTACTGCAGGAGAGGATCGAACCACAACCTTCCGATGGCAGAAGGCAGTGTGTGGTCCGAGCAACTGACAGATGCTAACGTTGATGGAGGTGGTTAACGTTACGCAGGCCACTGTTCTGAATCGGGTTGTGGGTCTTGTTTCTCGACAGTTCAGTGAACTGCGTAGTGTCCTTAGAATGCCAGGTAAGTGCTGACAGGGATGGCTGCCAGCTGATAGGGGCGTGACTGTGGAGTGTCCCGGGGCTGTAATGATGTGGATGGTTGTAGCTAGCTGGGGGCTGAATGTGGATTGCGTCCCAGGGCTGTAAGTAGGTGGATGGCTGCTAGCTGGGGGGGGTGACTGGGACGTGTCCCAGGGCTGTAATGATAGGGATGGTTGTAGTGGCTGGGGGCTGACGTGGAGGTGTCCCGGGGCGTGAAGATAGGGGTTGGTTGCTAGCTGGTGACTGTGGACGTGTCCCCGGCGCGTAATGATAGTGGATGGGGCTAGCTGATGGGAGCTGACTGTGGATGTGTCCCCGGGCCAGGGCTTGTAATGATAGTGGATGGGTGCTAACTGGCTGGGGGTGACTGTGGATGTGTCCCTGGGGCTGTATGATAGGTGGATGGGCTGTAGCTGACTGGGGCTGACTGTGGATCTGTCCCTGGGGCTTGTAATGATAGTGGGATGGCTGTAGCTGACTGGGAGCGACTGTGGATGTGTCCCGGGCCAGGGCTGTAATGATAGTGGATGGTGCTAACTGGCTGGGGGTGACTGTGGATGTGGTCTGGCGCTGTAATGATAGTGGATGGTTGCTAGCTGGCTGGGGGCTGACTGGGATGTGTCCCGGGGCGGTAATGATAGTGGATGGCTGCTAGCTGGCTGGGGGCTGACGTGGACATGGCCCGGGGCTGTATGATAGGGATGGTTGCTAGCGGTGGGGGCTGACTGGGAGTGTCCCCGGGCTTAATGATAGTGGGTGGGTGCTAGCTGGTGGGGGCTTGACTGTGGACGGTCCCCGGGCGTAATGATAGTGGATGGTTGCTAGCGGGTGGGGGCTGACTGGGGACGTGTCCCCGGGGCTGTAATGATAGTGGATGGTTGCTAGCTGGCTGGGGGCTGACTGTGGATGTCAGTATTGAACAGTATCAAAGGGATGTTTCAAATAAGAGAGAGCAACATTATTAAGAGGAACATTTGTATATAAAAAAGAAACTTGTGAGAACAAATGCTAAATATCGCTGCATTACAACAAAGGAGTACTTTATGGAACAGCTGCAGTGAAGAGATGAAATCATCTACAACAATGAGCAATTTCAATAGATTATTTAAAATGAATATATTAAAGGGATACAAAAAGGATTTTTAGTGATAGTATTGTATAATGACTGTATGGTTTCTTGGCATTTATTTACTAAAATATCTGTATACTAATATATTTATGTCCGAAATGTATATATACTAATATCAACACTAATACATCTATTTACTATATCTACTACTAATATATCTATATACTAAGTCTAGTATGGAGTGTTACCGTGCCTTGCGAAAGTATTCGGCCCCCTAAACTTTTCAACTTTTGACACCTTCAGGCTTCAAACATAAAGATAAATTTTATTTTTGTGAAGAATACACCAACAAGTGGGACACAACTGTGAAGTGGAACGAAATCTATTGATATTTTAAACTTTTTAGCAAATAAAAAACTGAAAAGGTGGGTGGTGCAAAAATTGGGCCCCCTTGCGTAATACTTTGTAGAGCCACTTTTGCTGCGATTACAGCTGCAAGCGCTTGGGGTAGTCTCTATCAGTTTTGCACATCGAGAGACTGCAAATTCTGCCCATTCTCCTTGCAAAACAGTGGAGCTCCAGTGAGGTTGGATGGAGAGCGTTTTGTGACAGCGTTTCAGTTCTGTCCACAATTCTCGATTGGATTCAGGTCTGGACTTTGACTTGGCCATTCTAACACCTGGATACGTTTATTTGTAGATTTTGCTGTATGTTTGGGATCATTGTCTTGTTGGAAGTTAAATCTCCGTCCCAGTTTCAGGTCTTTTGCAGACTCCAACAGGTTTTCATCAAGAATGGTCCTGTATTTGGCTGCATCCATCTTCCCCTCAATTTGAACCATCTCCCTGTCCTGCTGAAAAAAGCAGCCCAAACCATGATGCTGCCACCACCATGTTTGACAGTGGGGAGGTGTGTTGAGGGTGATGAGCTGTGTTGCTTTTACGCCAAACATATCGTTTTGCATTGTGGCCAAAAGTTCGATTTTGGTTTCATCTGACCAGAGCACCTTCTCCACATGTTTGGTTTTTCTCCCAGGTGGCTTGTGGCAAACTTTAGACAGATTTTTATGGATATCTTTGAGAAATGGCTTTCTTCTTGCCACTCTTCCATGAAGGCCAGATTTGTGCAGTGTACGACTGATTGTTGTCCTATGGACAGACTCTCCACCTCAGCTGTGTTCTCTGCAGTTCATCCAGAGTGATCTGCCTCTTGGCTGCATCTCTGATCAGTCTCTCCTTGTCTGAGCTGAAAGTTTACAGGGACGGCCAGGTCTGGTAGATTTTGCAAGTGTCTGTATACTCCTTTCATTTCAAACAATGACGTTGCACAGTGCTCCTTGGGATGTTTAAAGCTTGGGAAATCTTTTTCCGGCTTTAAACTTCTCCACAACAGTATCTGGGACCTGCCTGGTGTGTTCCTTGGTCTTCATGAGCAGGTGCATTATACGACGTATATTCACACACAAGGTGGCTTCATTATCAACATCAGGTCATTCGACACATTGGAGCTTCATAGATCCTCGCCTTCTGGAGTGAGTTTGCTGCACTGAAAGTAAAGGGGCCCAATAATTTTGCACGCACCCCTTTCAGTTTTTTATTTGCTAAAGAAGTTTAAAATATCCAATAGATTTCGTTCACAATTGTGTTCCCACTTGTTGGTAATTCTTCACAAAAAATAATTTTTTTATATCTTTATGTTTGAAGCCTGAAATGTGTCAAAAGGTTGAAAAGTTCAAGGGGGCCAAATACTTTCGCAAGGCACTGTATTTAATCTGCTATAGATAGATGGTGTAGAAAGAAGAAGAAAGGGAAGAAAAGAAACAAAAACTTGTAAATATGTGTATGTATGCATCTGTGTCTATGATGTGTAAATAACTGAAGCA